>NC_064849.1:167836076-168136076 GCF_024139225.1 Suncus etruscus
TTCCCCATTGTCACACTTGTATTGTGGGTTTTCCTATGTGTTGTGGTGGTATTCATTGGCTATATGATGCAGGCAGCACACTCCTTTGGCTCTGCCCTATCTAGATGGGCCGACTTGCCTCTAAGGGAGGGGAGTCCTCTGTGGATGAAGCCTCACACAGGATCAAATCTTAGGCCCGAGCATGCAACAGAGAAGACAGTCCAGAGAGAAATGCTTGCTTTTGTGATATAGCACAGTTCTTAGTGTGACTTTTTCTTCTTGCGATGGTGTTCTTTTCTTAAAAAGAGTGCACAGCCACGTAGCGAAGCGGCCGTGCTCTGCTGGAGCGTCTTTCGCCCCACTCCCAAGAGTTTCATGCAAGAGGATAGTAGACAGACATACACAGGTAGAACTCACAGGTTTTCACAGTTGGGCCCCACTGGGCAGGCGAATTTTCTTGGATTTTCCCCGCCTGATGTCACAAACAGGGGACCCAGCTGCTGCAAAAGCTGCCGGTTTTTCTGTTCTTATTTAATACAACTATTGACAAATCTGAAAAATAATATCAATAACAACACAATAATTGTGGGAGACCTCAACACAGCTTTGTCAACACTGGATAGGTCAACCAGACTGAAACCCAACAAGAATATGAGCATTTTTATGTGCCCTTATCTCAAGTAGTATATACTGCCTCAAAATTCAGGATTTATTAATACAGGGGATGTAGCAGTGAGAGAGTGAACTTCCTTCTCTCTGGAAACAGGCACTTGCACAAATCCATGGGGTCAAAAAAATACCAAACAAAATAGACTCAAACAGAACAACATCAAGACAGAGATTGAACTTTATTTTCTGGAGCATATCAACCTGTAAGTGATACAAGGACTTAGCTTCATGTACTTTGTGGTTGTATGTGTATTCTTACATACCAAGAAATTATAAATTTTGGACAGTTTTGACTAACACTAATCAATAACATCTAAGTACAATTTTAAAAGGATATTACCAAATTTCCAGGGATTATTCTAATTTCTCAGTTTTGAAACATTAAAATGGCTAATTTTAATAGAAAACCAATGTTATTACATGTGAATTATAGATGCATAAAATATTATAATTGTTCCTTAAGAACAATTAGTGCAAACATGGATATGGGGAGAAAGATACTCTCACTGCTGGTTGGAATCTCAACTGGTGCAGCCTTTCTGGAAAACAATATGGACATTCCTCAAAAAACTATAAATTAAACTCTCATCTGACTGGTATTCCACTCCTAGAAATATACGCTAGGGACCAAATTTTTTAAAATGCAGAAAGGCCCTCTGCACTTTTACATTCATTACACTATTCACAATAGCCAGAATCTGGAAACAACCCAAGTGTCCAAGAACAGATGAGTGGATAAAGAAACCATTGTACATATACACAATGAAATTCTATTTAGTTGTTAGGAAAAATGAAGCCATGAAATTTGTTTCACATAGATGAATATGGAGATATCCTAAATGAAATGAGTTGGCAGGACAGGTTTAAACATAGAATAATAGCACACATTTTGTGATATTAAAGAAAAGATAGTATGGTATCAATACCCAGAGATAAAAATGATACGGTCAGGAGAACCAATCCATAATAGAAAGCTTGTCACAAATAGTGGGGCAGTAAAATTAGGGCAGAGAAGGAACCACTGTGACAATATTAGTTGGAAATGATCACTTTGAACAAGAATTGGTGCTGAAGAAACTAAATTGATATGCATGATATCCCTTCAGCAACCATGTTGCAAACCACAGTGTTTAAATAGAAATAAAGGGAGAGAGAGGAAGAGAGATAAATATACAGAGACAGAGAGAAACAGAGAGAAGAAAAATGTCTACACCAGAGGCAGGTGGGGAGGGCAGGAGGATACTGGGATACTGGCACCTTGAAATGTGCATTGGTGAGGGTGTTCGACATTGTATGACTGAAACTCATCAGAAACAACTTTGCAATTGTGGAGAAAATATTTCTACTCAATTATGAACAATGCTGTAACCGAGTTGTTTTAAAGAAAATAAAAAATGAGTATAAATACTGTAATGTTCTAATTAACAGTCTGCACTTTATACATTTTGTTTTACACAAAAGGTAATATCTTAAATTCCCAAACATTAAATTATATTTTTTGTGAAATAACTGAAATGGAATCTAGAACCTTTGCTGCTCATTTCTCCCTCCAAACTAAATTTGTCTTCAGCAATGCCTATTAGATTAACAAGCACAATTATTTAATAAGAAATGTTATGTGATTCATTAGGCACCAGAATATACTCACCATGTCAGAATCTGAGTTACATTTTTGCTCATTTTCCAGATGGTTAAAATTTGATTTAGGAAGTTCTGTTCTGTATATAATTTCCATGGCCTTCAGAATAAACTGTATATTTGAAAACATGTTTGTATACTGACCATATGAATTTTCAGAAAACGTAAGTGCTATTGTAGAAAAATTGTAATAAATATTTTATTAATATCTTTTATTGTCTTTTAATGACTGAAATGCAATTAAATTCAGTACAGTTAAGATGCTGAGACTTTTTTACATTTTTCCCCATCCGTTTATTATTTCTCATGTTTTGTGTGACCTCTGGTGTTAATATGAGAGAACTACAGGGTAAATAATTCATGATATAAGATTTTACATAATTCAGAACAGAGATTGCATAATAGTTAAATGACCAATTAAATGTAGTTAGTGCATAAGAATGCTTAAAAACTTCCAGCCAAAAAATACTTAAACTCTAAGAGACATGCTATGTATACTTTGTATACTTTACATTGAAATTCTATAAACAATCATAGCTTTCAACAACTTTCATTTTTAAATATACTGTTTTAAATTTAAACTACATTTTAAAAAGATATCAGATATTTTATTGGCCACAATTGCATATTCAGCATAGCACTGGTATTATAAAATACTTTTGAACTTTTCTTTTTATAAACATGGACAATCAATTTTTAGTCTGTGTACACTATGGAAAAATTACTAGCACTAGTGATTAGCAACTAATGGATAGATGGCTATATGAATAGTGCATCTGCTAATAACCTCAGTCTTTTACTGAAGACAAACAACTCAGTCTACAGAGTAGAACTAGATAAGAAAGCAAACATGTGGAGGTTTTAGCCTTATATGAAACAAAGTTAATTTTATTAGCGAAAATTCACAATGACAAGCTAATGTGAGAATTGAGGCTTTATTAAAATAATCTAATGTATTTCTTTCTTAATTGGATCATTTGGTTAGTCACTATGCTTAATACTACAAGAAGGAATTAAAAACCAAAGTTTTTACGGTCCAATATTTTTGCCTTGCATGAAACAAACCATGATTCCATCATGGCCTCCTGAGTATGACTGGGAGTAAATCATGAGCATAAAGTCAGAAGTAGTCCCTTTTCACAACCAAAGTGTGACCACGGCTTTTTCCTTAATATTTCCCTATCAAATAAATCAAAATAAGTTATATTGAAGATGAATAACTATAGTAAGCAGTGCACTTACTTTCCCAGGACACAGAGTTTTTATTTTCTATATAAATAGCCCAAATTCTACAAAAGAAAACACTTATTAAGCATAGAAAATGAAAGATTCTACCGTATAGGTATGGCTGAAGTCTAAGTAAATGTTGTTTAAAACTGTCTAGATGACCATGCAGAAAAAATATAAAAAGTCGTAAGCAGACCAAGTAGGCAATCTGTCAAAAGAGAGAGAAAAGGCTTTTTAAATTGCATTGATAAATGCTGAAGTAAACATACAATAAATCATCTTCTTATTGTATCTGATATTTTTATTATATATAATTTTTATTTTGACCTATTTGGATTACATATCTTTCACAGTAGTATTTTAGGTACATATTAACACATATTAACATTGAATCAGGGGAATTCCCATCACCAAATTTGTCCTTCTTCCACCCCAGTTCCCATCTTGCATCCTATATCCCTCACCCACACCCCCCATGGGTGCTAGAATAAGTGTGTCTCTGTGTCTAGCTTACTACTTAGAGATCATATATCTGTTTGGTCCTGGTAACCTCCCTTATTTCTGCCTCTATTTGAGAGGTGGAACTAGATAGTTCAAGTTTTGTGGTTTTGTTTGAAGAAAAGAAAAGCAATAAAGTGGGGTAAAAATCAAAAAGCCAAAAATGGGTGTAGTCCTTCTACACTAGAGGTTCTCAACCTCAGTTTGAGAGAGGACAGGAAAAAAAGAATTGAAATACCACAACAAAAAGAAATATCAAATAAAATATCCAGTGAGCACTACAGCACTAAAGGCAAGCACCACATAATAGACTCCACCCTGAAATAAAACCATGCCAGAGTGCAAAAAGAAAGAGAAAATAACATAAAATAAGAATGGAGACATCAATTTCAATATTTACACCAAAACAAAGAAGTCAAAAATAAATAAAAATAAAAAATAAATAGATAAAAAAATTATTTTGTGCCCTTTTTTTCCTGAATAGGCATAGTAAATATTGGGGGCATTAGAGAGGTAATTCACTTGGCCTAGGAGATACAGGGTTTCTCCACCCTTGAAGTGTCATGGGATTGACTGTAGACTCCTTGTCTGTTTATTTACTCTCTCCTCGGTACTTTTGTGGTGTACAGAAGACTTCTGCTTCAACATGGGTGATAAAACAGACCTCTGTATCTAGAGATCTTGGTAGCTGCACAGGTCAAGGAATGGAGCTTATGATGAAGTCTTTCTTTGTGGTTCTAGGAGTTCTGTTCCTTCTGTGTCCTTTTAATCTGTCTTCTGTAGTTGGTGGTCATGGTCATTGCACTGCTCCTAGGATGGAGTTTGGAATAGAATCTTTCATTATGTTTCCAGAAGACCCGTTCAATTGGAATTGTCTCAGTCAGATCTCTGGAATTAGAGATCTTGTTTGTTGTATGGATCATAGACCAAAACGTAGGCTGTTTTTTTGTTGGTCCCAGGACGCGTTCTATCCAGTCATGGTTATAACAACCAGTCATCTGTAGATAGCGATCTTGGCTATTGCACACAGAACAAAGGGTGACAAGTCTTCTAATTTTGTCTTATTGTTGGCTAGTGAGGTAGGTCAACTTGCTCTTAGATCAAGTTGTTCCCATTTCCTCGTTGTCAGGATATCATTTAAGAACTGGCACATGTTGATGTCAGAGCAGTATTAAGGGTGCCCAGAAGGGGATTTTGTTCCTGGAGCTGTTATGAAGAACTCTGTCATTTCTATGTCTGTATCCAGGAGTCAAGGCTGGACAATTGGTGTCTAATTCCCTGGGGTCTAAGTTGGGTCCACATGACATGTGTTCAAGGTGGGAGATGCCCCGGTGTTGTAAAAAAGTAAGAGTTCTTATCCTTAGTAGATCAGAGCTTGTTTTTATACGTGAGATTTTCCCTTTTTTTAGTATGCCTTTTCAGGAAGAAGTGGTGCTACATTATATTGCTGGTGCATTTAGGGGTGGAAAAAGAAGAAAACAGAAACAGGACAAAAATAAAAATATATATGCTCACATATATATATATAAAGAAAAAGATTTTTAAAAGTAAGTAAAAAAAGTAATTAAAGAAACAAAGTGATGCAGGAGATGACCTTACATTTTGGGAAAAACAGATTAAGAGGTAGTGTTATATAGGTCGTATACTTATGATGAAAGTATAGACTTCCCCATTGTCTCTGACTTTGATTTTAAAAAAATGCTAAACTTGCTTGAGATTTTGTGCTTTTGTAATAACTTTGAAACTTTTATAACAAGTTTAAATACTAGTTTATACAAAATGTTCCCAATCATAATTTTATTAAAGATAATGACAAATGTTGGATATTAATTGTTTTGTTTTCTTATAACTGTATTTGTCAAATTGCAAGTCTACCCTTAGATGAATCCTAAAGTCAATTAAAAGGCATTTTTATAAGGTAATTTTCTCCAGATTTTATAAGATCAGCAGTGCTAGGATACCCAGGGTCACCCTAAGGGTGCTTGGGAGAATTTTATCATAAACTAAAATCAAATAGTATATATATTATAGTACATGACACATTTCTTTGTTTCAGGTGATAAATAAATGTGTATTGTGTATATTCTGGGTGCAATGCAATAAATAATTTCTCCCATAGGCCTCAGTCAATGATAAAAATACTACTTTAGAAAGTTTTAGAAATATTTTATAGCATAAGTAATCTGTACTAAATTTCTATTCAATTCTGAAAAATAAAATTAACATAAATCGTTCTCACTGAATAAACAGAGTTGTCTCTCTGTGATGTTTAAAATTATTAAAAAAGATTTTATATAGAACATAAGAATGGTCATTTATCAAGATATTCATGTGTAAGACTTTACATAAAATAAGAAAAAAACTAGAAATTAATCTAATATGTATATGAATTGCTAAATCATAATTTATGGAGAACTAAATTATATTCATACTATAACATATCAGAATAGACAAAATAGAAGGAAGGATAGACATGGAAGAAAGAAAGAAAGAAAGGAAAGCTGAAAGGGGAATAGGAAGGCTATAGACATTGTTAATCATGTAGAGTGTTATCAGATATACATGTAAAATAATAATAGAATAATCTACCAAGTAATTTACCAGTTATTTATATAGAATATTAAATGAATAAATGCAGTAAGTGGACGTTGAGCTCAGTACCATGTACATGTACATCTTATAATTGTTTTTTGTATCATATCCATCAGTGCTCAGGGGTTACTCCTGACTCTGAACTCAGCAAACACTCCTGTCAGTGCTTTGGGACCATATGAAATGCTAGAGGTCAAACCTATTGACTGTGTGCAAGACAAATGCAGTATACACTGTACTATCTCACCAACCTCCAAGACTCTGTGTTTTGGAATCAGATGTTACTAATAATCTTCTATTCTCAGATTTTCATTTATTGATTTATTCATAAAATAAATACTTAAAATCACAATCTATACCATAAATGAATATCTAGATTATAAATATATATCAATCACTTATAGACCTAAAAAAAATCAAAGAAATTGGACCGGAGAGATAGCATGGAGGTAAGGCGTTTGCCTTTCATGCAGAAGGACGTTCGTTCGAATCCCAGCATCCCATGTGGTCCCCTGCCTGCCAGGGGCGATTTCTGAGCATAGACCCAGGAGTAACCTCTGAGCGCTTCCAGGTTTGACCCCCCCAAAAAATAAAAGAAATTAATTATTTACAAAGCAGGTCATGGAATGTCTTCGTACAGAGCATTTTGATATAATATTTAATAATATTTATATACTTTAATATTTAGTGCTTTTCAGAAATTGAAAAAAGTGAGAATAAAATTGAGTTCAAGAGACCATTTCAAAGAGTGCAATATTTTAGGAAGGGTTATTAAAACTATCAATATCTAATGAATGACAAACTAGTATATATGTGTATATATGTGTTTGTTTTAAGTAGTTGATGGTCTGTTTTTTTTAAGAAAAACTATTTTTAATTATAAATATTTAAGCACCATGATTACAAGCATGTTTGTAGTTGGGTTTCAGTCATAAACAGAATACCCCCGTTCACCAGTGTAACATTCTCACCACCAATGCCCTCCTCCTTCCCCAACCCTGTCTATATTTGTGACAGGCAAAAGAATCAAACAAAAAGAAACCCTGAAGAAAACCACAACAACAAGCACCACAACAATAAAGACAATAACTAAACAATAACCAAAACAAGCAACAATAACAATAACAAAAAAATAATTTGTGCTTCTCTTTTTTTTTCTTGCATAGGCACAGTAAATATTGGGGAAAATAGAAAGGGAATTTCCTTGGCCTAAGAGATACAGGGTTTCTCTGCCCTTGACGTACACTGTCATGGGAATAATTATAGGGTCTGTACATGCTTTTATTCTCTCCCTAGGTCCTTTTGTGATGTCTGGAAACTTTCTGCTCAGTTTTGGATGATAAAACCAGGTCTCTGTAACTAGAGATATTGGTATTTGCAAAGGCCATAGGATGGAGCCTAAGATGGAGTCTTTCTTTATGGTTCTAAAAGTTCCTCTCCATCAATGTTGTTTTAATCAGTCTTCTGTATTTGGTGGTCTTGAGTTTTGCACCCATCCTAGGATGAAGCCTAGGATAGTGTCTTTCATTATGTTTCCAGAAAATCTGCTCAGTTGCTGTTGTCTCCATCAGACCTCTGTAATTAAAGATCGTGGTTGTTGTACAGATTTTAGGTCAAAGCATAGAATAGGGTCTGTTTTATTTCGCCCCAGGATAAGTTCTTCCCAGTCATAATTGTTACAATTAGTCTTCTGTAGATAGCTTAGATTCCATGTAATTAGGCAGCGACCATCCAACCCTGAACCCAAGATCTCAGACATAGAACTGAAACAGTTCTCCACAAGAGCTCCATGAACCAAACTCCCTCCAGGACATTCTTACTACTGTTCTGACACCAACAAGCACCAGGGTTTTTTATTTATTTTTTGTTTGTTTGTTTGTTTGGTCACAACCAGCAGCGCTCAGGGGTCACTCCAGACTCTATGCTCAGAAATCGCTACTGGCAGGCTCAGGGTACCATATGGGATGCTGGGATTCAAACCACCGTCCTCTGCATGCAAGGTAAACACCCTACCTCCATGATATCTCTCCAGCCCACAAGTGCCAGTTTTGATAAGACATCCTGACAATGAGAAAATGGCAACAACTTGTTGTAAGAGCAGATAGTCTTACCTCACCGTAACTATAAGATAAAATCAGAAGGCACATCATCCTTTGATCTCTGCAAAAGCCAAGATCGATAACTTCAGAAGACTGACTGTGACAACCATGACTGGGCAGAACCTATCCTGGGACCAAGAAAAAAGTCCCTAGTCTAGGCTTTGGCCTACAACCTGTACAACAACCAAGATCTCTAATTCCAGAGGCCTGGCTGAATCAACTACAACTGAACAAAACTAATGGAAACATAATGGGTCACGTCTGTGATGTTTCCCCGGCGGTTGCCTCTGCCCGTCTCCCCCGTTGCATCTGTGAGGTTTTCCAGGGCGGCATTCGCCAGGGGACTTTCTGCTACCTCCGCCATGCCCCTGACCTTGTCTCCGAGGTTTCCGGTGCCCCCCGCTGGGACGGGCTAGGAACCATAGACCAGCGGGTTTTTCGACAGAGGCCTGGAGGAGGCGGAGCTACGCTGACTTCTAGGTAGGGGAGGAGGGCAAAGGAGCCAGGTTCAACAGCGCCCCCACCATCGTGGCCAGGAGTGGTACTGCACTGGCTGGCAGCAAGAGGGGGAACACTAACCAGGCTCCCACTAGAGGGCACGCTAGAGGCCAAACTTCAGCCAGCCCACCCAACAGTCCCACCCAAAGCTGCAGTCCAGAGAAGGGACCCAGCCCCACATCTCAGGAGCAAAAGCAGGCCGAAATCGGAAGGCACTGCTCTCCAAGCCACACCAATAAATGCGTAAAAACATGGGTAAACTGAGGAGGACCCTAACAGCTGGAGATACAGAGAGAACTCCTACTAAGTTCCCAAGTCCACAAAAACGCACAGATCCAAGAGATGAAGATTTAAAAGCAGCCATGAGAAAGGAAATGCAAGCCATGGTACAGGAAATGAGAGAATCTCTAGCCACCAAGTACAAGAAATCCATGGAGGAACAGATTAGCCAACTTAAAGAAGATCTGATACAGAATATGAGAGACTCCATACAAAAACAATTAAAGGAATTAACAGACACTGTAAAAAGCCAGATGAGCAGAATCACAGAGATGGAGAAGCACATAGTACTACTTGAAGAAAAACTGCAAACCAAAAATGGCCAGGAAGCCAACAAGGAATTAAGAGGCAAGGCACTGGAAGGAAAAGTCCAGTACTTAATGAACAAAGAAAAAATAAATAATCTAAGAATTGTAGGTATACCAGAAGGGGAGGAAATAAGGAAAGGAAAAGAACAAGTAGTTAGGGAAATAATAGCAGAAAAATTCCCCACCCTTTTGAAAGAGGAAACATAATTAAAGACTCTATTCCAGGCTTCACCCTTGGATTGGTTCTCCCCATTTTTTGATGGGGCTATATTTTTTTCTTATTACGTTCTGTCAATACCTTATATATTCTGAGTACAGAATAACCTCTGATTATCAGTTGTGGTCCCCAAATAAAAAACATCAACAAAAAAGAATCCTAAGGGGCGAGAGCAATAGTACAGTGTGTACAGTGTTTGTTTTGCATGTGGTAAAATTTAATCAGATCCCTGGAACCCTTAGCCTGTCAGGATTGATCCCTTAGCACAGAGCCAGGAGTAAAACCTGTGCACTACGGGATGTGGCCCCAATACAAAAACTAATCCTTAAAATACTGTTTTAGGAAAATAGTCCAGCTTTGCATACTGTAGCCCAATGCTCAGATCCTGCCACTACCTACTCACCTGAACACAATGAATTGTGGTCAACCACAACAAGAGTGTCTTAACCTATAGATGAGTTTATTCTGAAAAGGATAGATTAATTTTTAATTCAATATTACCTTGCTACATAGTCTAAAATAAACTACCAAAGAAAAGATCAAATAACCTATTTCATTCTAAAATAAGTGTAGGGCTAGAGAGCTAATACAGTGGCTTTGGTACTAGCATTGCATGCTGCAGATCAAGGTTAGATTCCTGCCACCACATATAATTCTTTAAATGCTGTAAGAAATAATTCCTGAGTGCATAGCCAAGATTAATCCCTGAGTATTCCTGGGTGTAGCCTAAAATATATTAGGAATCTTGTCACAAAGAGGGGAAGAGTGCAATTAAGGTATATGTGATGCTGAAGAGAACACAAGAGTGCAGTTAAGGAAGAGAAGATAGCACAATGATGAGATGATGATGATGATGATGATGATGATGATGATGATGATGATGATGATGATAGTTTGATAGTTGGCAATGATTCATCCGGAGAATTGTATTCTGAAAGTATGTAACAGTACTGAAAACCACAGAGAGAGAGAAAAAAAGAGAGAAGAATATATTTGCCATAGAGGCAGACAGAGGGCAGGGAACTGGGGACTTGGTGATGGGAAATGTACACTGGTGAAGGTACATTATATGACTGAAACTCAATTGTGAGCATTTTCATAACTGTATCTCATGATTATTCAATAAAAATTTTTATTTAAAAGGTAAAATTAAGGGCCTGGAGAGATAGCACAGTGACATTTGCCTTGCAAGCAGCTGATCCAGGACCAAAGGTGGTTGGTTCGAATCCCGGTGTCCCATATGGTCCCCTGTGCCTGCAAGGAGCTATTTCTGAGCAGACAGTCAGGAGTAACCCTTGAGCACCGCCAGGTGTGGCCCAAAAACCAAAAAAAAAGGTAAAATTAAAATAATTTAAAGGGAAAATTAAAAATAAAATGACATGGTGTCATATATAATATATAATTATTAAAACATTTAAAATATTTTAAAACTTACCTTGGTCAGCTTTATTTCAACTGAATATAAGTATGACTTTAAGGAAGCATCACAACAAAGTCTATATAATATTGATTCCGCAACAAAAAATAAGGCAGGCAGATGTTCATAATCAAAGGCAGCGTGGTCCAAGGAAATATAAAGTATATTTAAGGCTTCTGAAAAGTAAAAATTCCAACCTATAAATTATGCCTTTTTTCTACTTGCTTCAAATTCTTGCAATTAATTATTTGTTCAATACCTAGAATTTAAATTATAGTCTTAAAATACTTACAATTTGACAACTCTACATCAAAAGGAAAAGTTTGTGGCCACTTGTTCTAGATTCTGATTCACTAATTTTTTTATTAATCCAACCAATAAAGTATAGCAGAATTACAGAATTGATAGTGCATCACCTATGTGGCTATATTGTAAAATAATATATATACTAAATTTTTCTCTTGTGGTAGTAGCTATGAAGTCCTAAAAGATCATGTAATTACTGAACTCTAGAAGATGCCACTTGAACAGACCAAATGGGAGAAAAAGTGGAGGAGAAAAGGGGGAGAGATATAAATAAAAATGGAGGATGTAGGGGGAAAAGAGAAAAAGATGCTATAGAAGCACCAGCTTTTCCACTTAACACTAAAATAGGTCACTGGGCCGCACAGTATGTAGGGCATTTGCCTTGCTGATGGCCAAGTTGTTTTAATCTTCAGCATCCCATATGGTCTCCCAGACTTGCCAGGAGTAAATCCTGAGCATAGACCCAGAAGTAACCCTTGTTGGGTTTCCCAAAGAAAACATTGGTTTAATAGTATAGAACAGAATTGAAGGATGAAAGATAATGCTCTAAGAAAGAAGAGTTACAAATAGAAAAGCAAAGCTGAGAAATAAGGTTAAACAAAGATAAGAAAAGAAAACTATAGAACTGAGACCTCTCCCCACAAAAATAGAACTTTAGGTCTATAAAAGTTTTAAGATGTCATATAAATATCTGAGGAAGGACTGCAAATGCAGACTCTTGGAAAAAGAAAAACCCTGGCATGATAAGGGTCTAAAAGGTGACCTATACACACAACTGGTTTAATGAATAAGAACAGCAGTCAATATTGAGTGGACAATGAAATAAAGAATAAATAGGAGTGTAGATTACATAGATTAACAGATTATCACTTGTATGGAGAGGTGGCAAAAATCATTTTTTATTTGGAATTCAGAATTTTAGTGATTTTTTTTAAAATAAAATCTGTTGTGGACTCTATATGAAACTAAACTCAATGAGGTCTATTTCATCACAAAATCCTCCATGCAAAGGCTGACTAACAGGAGAATTGGCCTAAGTGCAAGTGTGTTGTGGCCCATGCGCATATCACCCACAGCTTCTCTCTGAAGATATGCATTTTTTCCTACTTTCACACTGCATGTTACTGGAATTCTGTCTGCCTTTGAAGAAGCCTATGGTCTCTCTTGAGTGTATTATATCCCCCATTTCCTCAGAAGTCCTAAATAAAAAAACTTTATCTAAATAAAATTTTAAAGTAAAATCATAATTTAATAACACTGGATCTAGTATGCATGCTATTTCCCTCTCCTAGTTTTCTTCTTATATATAATAAATACTGTTCACACAAGCTCCGGGTATCTTGACTTGCCAATTTAAAAAGGATTCAAGGGAGTGTCATTCACCAGAGGTCAGATTGTGCATAGCATTGGATGAAGTAACACAAAGGCACATTCAATGTGAAAGTTTTTAATATGTCTCTTGTTTCTTAAAGTTCCCATACAGCACTATAAATCTTATATACTTAGGAAAATACTGTCTTACTGCACAAGCCTAATCGTATAAAACTCACTTAAAAAAGAAATACACTGGCTGATATGCCCGAAAGAGGGAAGCCGCTGAACTCTGCTGGAACTCTGATGCCAGCACCTATCTCTGACTGTCTCCTGTGCTGGGCTGCATTCTTAGCCTGATTTCATCCTCTGTATGGCTAAATCTGCGGATGGCTAGCCTTCCATGGAAGTGAGTTGATAGGCCCAGAGAGGAGGAGACAGAGGAGCGTGGCTGCTTCGCTTCGCTTCGCTACATAGCTGTGAACATCATTTAGCCAATGAATAAACCACAACACTTAGACAAACCCACAATACAAATGTGACAATGGGGAAACAATGCAAGCCAGCGCCAGACATAGAGTATGAAGATGGCAACTCAGATGACCGAAACATGGCCAACCAACTAGTCAATCTCTCAGATAAGGAGTTTAAAGTCAAAATATGGAAGACATTGAAAGAACTCAAAGAAAGTATAGAAGAGAACACTAATAAGAATCAAAAAAATATGAAGATAGAAATGAGAAAGCTCCAAACTGAAATTTCAGGTCAAATAACAGGTCTGGAAAACTCAGTAAATAAATTGAAGAAAAACATGGATGAGCTTTCCTACAGGTTAACAGCAGCTGAGGATAGAATTAGTACACTGGAAGATGAGATGAATAACAACTCCATATAAGCAGAAGATATTGGAAAAAAAAAGCCTTAAAGCAAATTATCAAACAATAGAAAAATTATTCAAAGTATGGGAACAGGTGAAAATAGAAATCTATGATAAGATCAACAGAAACAACTTAAGAATCATTGGAGTCCCAGAGACCCAGGAAGAAAATCTCCAGGAAGAATCAATGGTCAAGAACATCATTAAAGAGAAACTACCAGAGCTAAAGAATAGATCAGATCAAATTCCTGCATGCCCAAAGAGTACCAACTAAAAGAGACCCCAGAAAAAACACTCCAAGACACATCTTAGACACAATGAAGAATCCCACAGATAGAGATGGAATTCTGAAAGCAACAAGATCAAAAAGAGAAATAACATTCATAGGAACCACCTTGAGATTTACTGCAGACCATAAACACTCAAGGCCAGAAAGCAGTGGTGGGACATAGTGACAAAACTCAATGAAATAAATGCTTCGCCTAGAATACTGCACCCAGCAAAACTCACTTTCACGTTTGAAGGAACAATACATGGTTTCACAGACAAATAACAGCTCAGAAACTTTACAGACTCAAAACCATTCTTAAAAGAAAAACTGAACGGCCTACTTTAAGACAAGACTGACCAACTGACCAACACCAAACTTCAATATAAAGATGGCACTAAATCCCAGGACAATTTTCTCTCTCAATGTCAATGCACCAGTTAAGAGACCCAGAGTGGCTAAATGGATCAAAAAAAACTCAATCCAACCTTCTGCTGCCTACAAGAAATGCACTTGAATAGTCAGAACAAACATAGACTCAAAATAAAAGGCTAGAGGAAAATCATCCAAGCAAACAACACCCATTAAAAAGCTGGAGTGGCCATACTAATATCAGATGATGCAAACATTATACTCAGGAAAGTTGTAAGGGACTAAGATGGACATTTTGTATTTTTTTCATTTTGTATTAATCAAGGGTTATGTACAGCAGGAACAAATCACTCTCGTAAACATATATGCACCGAATGAGGATCCAGCAAAATATTTAATACAATTGTTGACAAATCTGAAAAATAATATCAATAGCAACACAATATTTGTGGAAGACCTCCACACGGCATTGTCAACACTTGAGAGGTCAACCAGACTAAAACCCAACAAGAATATACTAGAGCTGAAAAAAGAAATGGAAGAAAGAGGCCTAGTAGATATATATATAAGACACTCCACCCCCAGAAACCTGGATACACATTCTTCTCTAATATACATGTGATATTCTCCATGATAGACTACATGCTGGCACATAAAACATACCTCCATAATATCAAGAGGATAGAAGGAAGTAACAAAGCTGAGAGCAGAAATCAATGAAGTAGAAACCTGATAAACAATCAGAAAGATCAACGAAAGCAGAAGTTGGCTCTTTGAAAAAATAAACAAGATTGATAGACCACTGGCAAAACTAACATAGAAAGAGAGCGAGCAAAACTTGATACCTCGTATTAGGAATAAAGAAAAGAGATCACTACTAATATGACAGAGATTCAAAGATTAATCAGAATCTACTTTGAGAAACTCTATGCCACTAAAAATGAGAACCTGGAAGAAATGGATAAATTCTTAGACTCTTATAATCTTCCATGGTTGAATGAAGAGAATGTAACACATCTAAACACCCTCGTCACTATTGAGTAAATTAAGACAGTAATCAAATGTATGCCCCCAAAAAAGCCCAGGCCCATATGGATTCACTAATTAATTCTTTGAAACCTTTCAATAGGAACTACTACCAATCCTGGCAAAACTATCATGAAATTGAAAAAACAGGAACATTTCCAAATAGCTTTTATGAAGCCAACATCACCTTGATAGCTACACCAGACAGAGATGCAACCAAAAAAGAAATTTACAGACCAATATTCCTGATGAACACATATGCAAAGATCCTCAACAAAATCCTGGCAAATAGGATTCAATGCCTCATTAAGAAGATCATCCACTATGATCAAGTAGGTTTCATCCCAGAAATGCAAGGCTGGTTTAACATCCATAAATCTATCAACATAATACAAAACATCAACAACAAGAAAAATAAAAATCACATGATCATATCAATAAATGTAGAGAAAGCATTTGATAAGGTCCAACACCCATTCGTGATCAAAACTCTCAGTAAGATGAGAATGGAAGGAACCTTTCTCAATATAGTTAAGGCCATCTACAACAAGCCAGAGGCAAATATTGTCCTCAATGGAGAAAAATTGAAAGCTTTCCCTCTAAATTCTGGCACAAGACAAGGCTGTCCTCTCTCACCACTCCTATTCAACATAGTACTGGAATTACTATAGCAATAAGACAAGAAAAAGATCAAGGGAATCCAGATAGGAAAGGAGGAAGTGAAGCTCTCACTGTTTGCAGATGACATGATACTTTACTTAGAAAACCCTAAAGACTCTACCAAAAAGCTTCTAGAAACAATAGACTCATATAGCAATGTGGCAGGTAACAAAATTAAGACACAAAAATTAATGGCCTTTATCTACATTAATAATAGTAGGGAAGAAATGGATATTAAGAAAACAACCTCATTCACAATAGTGCCACACAAACTCAAATATCTTGGAATCAACTTGACTAAAAATGTGCAGGACCTATACAAAGAAAGCTGTAAAACTCTTCTCCAAGAAATAAGAGAGGACATGTGAAAATGGAAACACATACCCTGCTCTTGGATTGGCAGGATTAACATCATCAAAATGGTAGAACTCCCCAAAGCATTGTACAGATTTAATGCAATCCCTCTAAAGATAACCATGACATTCTTAAAAGAAGTGGATCAGGCACTTTTGAAATTTATATGTAACAATAAACATCCTAGAATAGCTAAAGCAATCATTGGGAAAAAGAATATGGGAGGAATTACTTTACCCAATGTAAAACTGTACTACAAAGCAATAGTTATCAAAAGAGCATGGTATTGGAATAAAGACAGGACCTCAGATCATTGAAATAGGCTTGAGTACTCAGAGAATGTTCCTCAGACATATAATCACCTAGTTTTTGATAAAGGAGCAAGAAATCCTAAATGGAGCAGGGAAAGCCTCTTCAACAAGTGGTGTTGGCACAACTTGCTAGCCATTTGCAAAAAAATTGAACTTAGACCCCCTACCCAGTTAACATCATGTACAAAGGTAAAATCCAAATGGATTAAAGACCTCGATATCAGACCCAAAACCATAAGATATATAGAACAACACGTAGGCAAAACACTCCAGGACATTGAGACTACAGGCATATTCAGAAGGAAACTGCACTCTTCAACAAGTGAAAGCAGAGATTAATAGAGAGGAATATATTAAGCTGAGAAGATTCTGCACCTCAAAGTATAGTGCCCAGAATGCAAGAGCCACCCACTGAGTGGGAGAAACTATTCCTCCAATGCCCATCAGATAAGGGGCTAATCTCCAAAATCCAGAAGGCACTGACAGAAATTTACAAGAAAAAAACATCTAATCCCATCAAAAAATGGGGAGAAGAAATGAACAGACACTTTGACAAAGAAGAAATACAAATGGCCAAAAGACACATGAAAAAATGCTCCACATCACTAATCATCAGGGAGATGCAAATCAAAATAACGATGAGATACCACCTCACACCACAGAGATTGGCACATATCACAAAGAATGAGAATAAACAGTGTTGGTGGGGATGTGGAGAGAAAGGAACTCTTATCCACTGCTGGTGGGAATGCCGTCTAGTTCAACATTTATGGAAAGCGATATGGAGATTCCTCCAAAAACTGGAAATTGATCTCCCATACAACCCAGCTATACCACCCCTAGGAATATACCCTAGGAACACAAAAATACAATACAAAAACCCCTTCCTTACACCTATATTCATTGCAGCACTATTTACCATAGCAAGACTCTGGAAACAATCACGATGCCCTTCAACAGACGAATGGCTAAAGAAACTGTGGTACATATACACAATGGAATATTACGCAGCTCTCAGGAGAGATCAAGAAATGAAATTTTCCTATACATGGATGTACATGGAATCTATTATGCTGAGAGAAATAAGTCAGAGAGAAAGAGAAACACGCAGAATGGTCTCACTCATCAATGGGTTTTAAGAAAAATGAAAGACATTCTTGCAATAATAATTTTCAGTCACAAAAGAGAGGAGGGCTGGTAGTTACAGCTCACCTCATGAAGCTCACCACAAACAGGGATGAGTTTAGTTAGAGAAATAACTACATTGTATACTATCCTGGCAATGAGAATGTATGAGAGAAATAGAAAGCCTGTCTGGAGTGCAGGTGGGGGTAGGATGGGAAGGAAGGAGATTTGGGACATTGAGATGTGAATGTTGCACTGCTGATGGGTGGTGTTCTTTGCATGGCTGGCTGAAACCTAAATACAGTCATGTATGTAATCAATTTGTTTAAATAAAAATATATATTAAAAAAGAAAAAAAGGAATACACTAAAATATAGGATATTGATTGAAGAAACTTTACCTATTTAAAAACACATTTACAGGGCTGGTGTGTAAGCACAGTGGTAGTGCATTTGTCTTGCATGCAGCTGACTCAGGACAGATCTGAGGTCGATTCCCGCAACCCAGATGGTCCCTGAACTTTCATGGAGCAATTTCTGAGTGCAGAGCCAGGAGTAACCCCTCTGCACTGCCAGGTGTGGCCCAAAACCAAAAATTAATAAAGAAAATAAAATAACAGAGGAGGAACCCTTGAGTGCTGTTGGGTGTGGCCCAAAGACCAAAAACAAAAGCAAAAATAGCAATAATTTGATAGTTTAGAAATTGGTTTAAGAGATATACCAAGGATAAATGCTAAAAAGTAAAGAGTAAAATGACTTCTTAAGTGAAAACAAATGAACGTTTGTTTAATGCTAAATGAGTAAGAATCATGGCATACAGACATAATTTTACGAAATCAAATGCCTACTATAATTCAAAAATCACCTCATGACATTTTATATAGCTTTTTAATTTTACTAATTTGGTGAGGAAAGCTATAAGGCTATGCCAAGAAAAAGTTTTTAAATGAATTTGAAATTAAAAGTTGAACAGTCAGATTGATAGATTCAAAATTACAGGAAGTACTTCTGATCTGAAATGTCACTAGACATTTCTATAGAGGAATGTAAAATGTCTTTAGGTTCTGCACAACATCTAAGTATTAAATTTTCAAATTATGCACATACCCTCTTGGATTTCTCCTTTGCATTGAGCTAGATAGACTACTTCAGTCCAAACTGTAGGAAGGTACACGTGACTCCCAGAACCTAAAGTTTTGAGACCCAGCTTCCTCTGTTATGGAGAAATAGGAAATGGGTTTACAACACTTAACAGTTATTTGTTATTTCTTCATTCATCATTTTTATTGTTGTTGTTGCTGCTGCTGCTGCTGGGTCACAACCGGCAGCTCTCAGGGGTTACTCCTGGCTTTGTGCTCAGAAATCACTCCTGGCAGGCTCGGGGGACCATACAGGATGCCAGGATTCAAATCACCATCTGTCCTGGATCAACTGTGTGCAAGACAAACGCCCTACCACTGTGCTATCTCTCCCGCCCCTGATTCATCATTCTTTATTAATGTAATGTCATTGAATCACAGTGACTTACAAAGTTACAAATTTAGTTATGACTGAGTTTCAGGTATACAATGTTCCAACACCAAATCCTTACCAATGTCCACATCCCTCCACCAACTTCCTATTTCCTTCCCTCCCCACAGTCTGCTTCTTTGCAGGCATTTTTTTCTTTTTAGGCATTATGGTCTATGTTACTATTACTGATAGGGCAACAGTGCATATCACTTTACCTTCTTTCAGCACCCTGTTTTTACTGTTTATTTGTAAGGAATACATATTGAATATGTTCTTTAGATTAGTATGTAAAAATACTTTATATATTTTATAATTAATTGTACATTTTAATTAATATCTTTATTTAAACACCTTGATTACAAACATGATTGTAGTTGGGTTTCAGTCATGTAAAAAACACCCCCCTTCACCAATGCAACATTCCCATCATCAATGTCCTTTAATTATACTCTTCATTATACAAGGCTGATGGCTCTGCAATTTGAGTAATATCATACTTTATATTTTATTATGATTTATTTTATTTTATTAGTAATTATTATCACTATTATCTTTATGAATGTAGCTATATTAGTTACATACATGCATGAAATCTACAAAAATTAAAATTTTGAGTTAACTTTTAGGTACTAGCTTTTGATAACTCACTTCCCAATAATTGTATTATTAGAATCTGTAATTTAGAATCCTATTAATAATGGTTTTACCATGCACATAATTTAAATAAAAACATCAATCAATGAGAGATTCTCTCATGCCTGTGAAAATAGCACATATCAAAAAGTCTGGAAACAGCTATTGTTAGTCAGGCTGTGGTGAAAAAGGATTCCAATGTTGTATGCCTTAGCCTTTATGAAAAACAATATGAAGATCTCTCAAAAACAGGAATCGAAATACTATATAAGCCAGAGATATCAATTCTTGCATTTATCCCAAACACCAATTCAAAAGAATCTATACATGCCTATGCTCATCACTGCACCTAGTATAATAGCCAAGATAAGAAAAACAACTCGCTTTTACTTACTAAATATAAATATTATATTATATATAAATATATAATGAGTCTATAGAAAAAGCATATTGAGTTTATATGAAAAAGCATATTGAAGAGATGTAATTGCAGAGATTGGTGTACTGCCAATGTGCTGGGAGACAACTTCACTGGCTATGGGACAGAAATTAGACTCGAGAGAAATCAGGAATGACTCTTTCCTTAACATGCCCACTCCTGGCACTGTTTCAAAAAGTCATTGACCAATTCAAGAGAAGCACATAGTAAGTGTTCTTACAAGTGCATTTCTGCATATAACTTAGCAGAATTGACTAAAGCTTCTATCTGAACAATATAAACTAAAATACTAAAAAATAAGCACAAACATAAAGGCAATTTCATTCATGCTTCTTTGTGCAATATATATTTTATGAATTATGCATTATCAGCAAAATTACATATCTAAATATTTATTCTTCTCTACCAAATATAAACTGTACATAGAATGGGATAGGAAAAATTCCCTGTTCTACAATGATGTCTAAAATTTTGAAAATAAATTGTATGCTATCAATAAAATATATTTTAGTGGCCAGAGATATAAAAGTTTGTAGGGCCTTGCATTGTACAACCAGCCTGGGTTTTATCTCCAGTAACCTATATGTTCCCCCAAGCCCATCAGGAGTGATTCCTGAGCTCAGAACTATGATTATGCTCTAATCATTGGTGAATAAAATACCCAGAAATGTATTTTATAAACATGAGTAGTTACTGCTAAACAGAAAGGCTGGGATACTGTTCGTGATAGTAAAGGGTTAGTAAGACATTCTTTCTTTTTGAGATTCATCATACTTCAGCTGTCATTTCTTTAAAAAAAAAGTATAATTATTAATCAAATGTTTGTTTTACTTTGGAATCCTGGTTTTAGTGTTGACAATTAATTTTATGATGGTTTCCATGAATTTTCCATTTTTATAAGAAACTTTTTATGAATTTTCAAAAGGGTATTTGACTCTAAACCATTTGGTTATAAGAATTTTATGTTTACATTAACATTAAATTAGTAATATAAATACGTCTGTTTATAATAAAATTGCACCATTTTTATCTCAATATTTTAGAAAATAAAAATCCACCAACAATAAGATAAAGTTTTTACACTAAGCAATTAAGTTTTATACTATTACCTTACATCTGAGAATGTATTTTCTAGCTCTATCCACCAATTCCTTCTCCTCTTTTGGATTAGTTGTTCTATTAAATCTCAGAATAAACTCTTTTGTGATTGAAAATGATGGCCTAAACCAAACAAAAAATTAATATTGCTTCATTTTTAATAAACATTTAATAGACTTTTTCATAAAACTATGGTTTTAATAAAACATACAGAGGCTAAGTATATATTTTTTTTCTTTTAAAAGGTACTTTTTCTTTTAATAAAATTGTTTTAAGCACAATAAAACACATTGTAGCCCCCTAGATTTATCTCGTCGTGATCTTGAATTTAGAAATAATTCTATGTTGGGACCAGAGCAGTGGCGCAAGCGATAGGGCATTTGCCTTGCACACGCTAAAATCTCAGGAAGTCCATATGGTCCCCCAAGCCAGGAGTGATTTCTGAGCACATAGCCAGGAGTACCCCTGAGAATCACTGGTGTGCCCCCCCCAAAAAATCAAAGAAACAAACAAACAAACAAAAATGAAATAATTCTATGTTAAAGAATACTTTAACATCTGATAAAAGGTCTTCAAGATGGTTGTGTTCTGGTCTTGTGGTATATTTATTCTTCACAGGTAACACAGGAGATTGGCAATTACGTTAAATATTTATTTATCTCTGTACATAACGCAGTGCTACTTAAGCTAAATCTTTACCTCTTTTATGCAAGTCCTACCTTGGAGGAGTAAAGAGAGCAAATCTAAGTAGTAAGGTCAAATGATGACCCACATGCACTCTAGATGAGATGGGAAGTTATTACAGTTTTGGTAAGAGAGGTGTTCTGATTTAATCTGTTAACTGTTGTTCAGATGCCATGTTTTAAAATGAAGTGTAAGGCTGTAGAAAGGGAGAACATACTTATAACTTAGGAGATAAAGATATATTTGATCAAATTCTAGAAATTTAAATAAATAGAAGAGTTTAGATATGTTTACATCAACACAAATCCTACTGCCAAATGAATTAGAAAATAGGCAGAAAGCATAATTGAATTGAGTAGCTTGGAAAGATGGAACTGATTTATTCTGATAGGTAAGATTTCTGGAGAAAAACATTTGGAATAAGGGTAAAGAAAAAATTATATTGAATATGTTATATTTGAAATAAAAATAGTAATTCAAATGAAAACAAAGTAAGCAGTTAAGTGTAATTGAATTTCAGAAAAAGATTTATGCAAGAAATATGATTTTACTCTCTAGCACATGTCTGTTAAAGGAATGTGAATATACAGGATTCTGGAGAAAAATGTGTACCTTAAAGTATACTTCTTTACCTATAGATAAGTATGGTTATATGCAAAATATACAAAATAATAAGTAGAGATTATAACTAGGTACCATAGAATTTAATATGGCATAGGGTCAAAAGTGACATAAGCCCTAGAATAAATTGTTTTTGTGTTAAAATGAATTTTTGGTGTCATAATCTTCTTTGAGTAATCTGGAAGAATAAAATTGATTTAACCAATTATATTAAAATTTACTGAACTAGTTTCTCTGTGCAATGCAAGATAAATTTAAAAATATTAGATTTTACACAAATAACTCAAAGCATAAAATAAATATTTAATGGGATAAATATTGCCAAACCACATGATTTCATGATTTTATTTACATTAATTTACATTATTTTGATCACGTAAACTGCTCTTCAAAAGAGGAACATGTGTTAGGAGACTGTAGTGGAACACAATGATTAGGTGATAATAACTTGCATAAGAAGGGGTTATTAGTGAAGCTGAAGAAACTATATTTAATTATAGTCACATAATTATAAGGGCCAAAACGTCATCCTTAATGACTGCAAATTTCTGCTACATAATTTTGTATTAGAGTTTTGTTTTGCTGAGACCAGAATTGAATTTCTCTTTATAGTTGTATATACAATTTGCTTAGTGAACATCTGGTGAGTTATATATAATACATATTTTAAATGTAATTTCTAGAGATAAAATAAAATGTACTTCCTCTGTTTTACAAACAGGAAAAAGAATAGAGTTTAAATAAAACATTCAAGGTCATAGTTTTAAAATTGAACATAGTTAATATTTAAAATAAGCAGTTTTTTTTATTTCTTTTAGTTATCCTCAGAATGTTTTATATACAGCACATATTTCCTGTAAAGGAAATAATCAATGTATTTTTAAATTAGTTTCCCCAGTACCAACCACAAACAGTTGAAACACACACTAAGATTCAAGTACAAATAAAAATATATTTTATAAAATTAGATAGTTAACCTCAATATTTTATTCACTCTGAGGAAAATATGACATTTTGTTTTTGAAGTAAAATATGATCATCAGGAAAAACAAAAATAAATTAACTTTTTATTACAGAATGTACTTTATAAATAATTTTAGCTATTTTCAATTATGTTTTAATAAGTGAGACTTTAATGAATTATTGAAAATAAGAAAGCAGGGCCGGTGAGGTGATGCTAGAGGTAAGGAGTCTGCCTTGCAAGTGTTAGCCAAGGAAGGACCACGGTTCAATCCCCCCAGCGTCCCATATGGTCCCCCCAAGCCAGGGGCAATTTCTGAGCACTTAGCCAGGAGTAACCCCTGAGCATCAAACGGGTGTGGCCCGAAAAACAAAACAAAAGAAAATATAGAAAGCTACTACTTTTTCTTGAGCACTGAGTACTCTATTTGACCTTCTACAGCTAATGTAAATAAATAATTAATGGAACAAAATATAGCTACTTTATTTTTTACTCAGAACAAATTGAGATTCTTACAATTTAATAAGGTAAAAAAGCATGATAAAATTATTATTCAAATATTTTTCTCTGCTTTCTAAATTTGCCTTGGAGCAAATATTTATTCTACTTTTATGTGTTTGTGTGTAGGCCACACTCTGTGCTTAGGGCCTACCCCTGTATTTTGCTCAAGAATAATTCCTGACAGGGCTCTGGAAATCAAAGGAATTCCAGGAATCTAACAGGGTTGGGCACTTGCAAGGTAAATGCCCCACCCAATGTACTTTCACTTGAGTGATACTACTTCAATAGAATGAGCGTTTTTAAAACTTACTTGGATTTATAACTTGGTTGTCTTCTTAAATTTTGAACATAATGGTCCTTGAATTTTTCATTAGAGGGAAATACTATTTCAAAGTTATTCATCATAGGTGATTTCTTAACAGGCACATATAAACCTAAAGAAGTGTATTAAATTTTTATTAGAATAAGAGTAAATTTATAGTACCAAGTACAGTTCATGATTTGTGGGAGGGTAATAGCAAATATAAAGAAGGAAAACCAGGTTTAAGAACAAGTTCATATGAAATTTAAACAGACTTAGTAGTCAAATACTACTTTGATCCTGGCATCCATATTTTTCCTACAATATTTCTGATAAATTTGTCTTTTTATATAATGTGTATCCTTTGATATAATTTAGTAAGTTTATAAATTAAACTTATTTAAGAAACAGATTTGAGTAGTTGCTAATACTCGCTTATTTGCTTATCTTGCTCAACTGTACAGTGGATATACCTTCTCATGGAGTCACTCTAAAGACTAAGTAGATCAACATATGTAAATTAATAATAATAATATAATTATATAATAATAATAATTGTACTTGTATGTACAAATTACTTGTGCTTGTTGGTTTGTTTTGTACTGTGCTGTGTTATATTTATATTTGCAATTCTGGGTGGGGTGGAACATTACACATGAAAGGCATATACCCTACCATTGCACCACATCCTTGATACATGCTTTTTATTGTTTAACTTTCTTTTTATGTATCCAGTGTTTTCCTATTATATTATCTAATTACCCTCACATTATTTTTCTTTTTTTCTTAAATGTTATTTTATTGCATTTTTATCTCTTATCTTTTACATAGAACCGTGGGAAAGATTGCTTTATTTACCACATATTCCCATATTTTTCTAAAAAACTAGAAAGAAAGAAATAAAGAAAGGATGGGGCCCAGGGGCCAAGTGGTCTTGAAAGCATTGGTGGAGAAATAAATAAGGGAAAAACTAAATATTCAAACCAAAGTCAATGTAATAGAATCAAGGCACCTAAACATTAACAATCTAAACTTAAAAGGACCTGTTATACTGGCAAGCCAAGGGACAAAGGGAGCGCTCTGGGGCCATTAGTGGAGGGAGGCTGACACTGGTGGTGGGAAAGGTTCATGACTCATTATATATCTGAAATTCAACTATAAAGGACTCTATAAATCACAATTGTTTCATTAAAATAAAAAATTTTAAAGAGTGAATTGCAAGAGAGCCAACTATAGATGAGCCAATCCTCACAACTAGATGTTATTGAAGCACACTGTATTTCTTTTGCCTTAACTAAGTTGTATATTTATGATAGAGAGCTTTGTTAGTGACTGAGGTATATGTATGCTCAATTTGATGTTGATATGTTAGACATAACAGTGTCATATCTGATTAAATACATTGCATTAATCAATTTATGCACTGCTTCTGTTTAGAGACATATATAGACAAAAAATTAAGTAACAATACAGGTAGCCATATTTTAAATGAATTATATATTTTAATTATTTTTTAAAATATTTTAAGATAGCAATATATAAGGGTAATAGAGACAGTAAACCAGTTGATGCTTTCTTTACAGACAGCTGACGATTGTTGGTATTCCATCATGAGTGATATGAGTGCGGAGGGAGACCCTGATACCATAAACAAGAAAGGTAGTAATTTTTTTTATTTTATTTGAAGACAAAAATGCAAAGAAAGGACAAGGTGAAGTTACAGTGGGAAGCCAATTACCCATAAACAGAATTCTCAAAAGAAATCCCCTTGCTGACACCTTAATTTTGAGTTTTCAGCCAAAAAAAACATTAAGAAAAATAAAACATGCACACTCTGTCCCTCAAGTTTCCAGATTGTAGTACATTATAACATTTCTTAGTAGTACACAAAGAAATCTAAAGCCACAAAATTTATGTAACTCCTTTAACATTAAAGGCTATAGTATTGTTGACACAGTTGATCATAATATATTATTTCATTAAGGATGAGTCAAAGAAGCACAGCAAAGACGGTGTTAGAGCGGCAATTGTTTGCAAGGCCCAGCAAAATATAGGGGACATGGAAAGGAAAAGCCTTGGCCAATATAAGGAGACCTTTCCTCTGAATTTTTCTGGCATAAGACCAACTCTAGGCTCTAGGTATACGAGCTTGTCCAACCCAAGCCATTGTCTGTAGTGCCAATATACTTTTATTTTTTACACAGTCACTGTTGTTGGTATCAGGTTTCTGTAGCTAAGGATCCTGGAATATGTCCATATCCTACATCAAATTCAGGATGATGCAGAGCGTCCTTTAATTTCACTCGTAATTAGAGGGTGATGCAGGGAGCTTGGTCCTGAAAGCTGATTGTTGTTGTTAAGTCCTCTGGGTGTTAAAGGGAAGTCTCTGTTGGATAGGTCTATGCCAGAGCAGTGGTAGGGTCTTCCCGGGTAGAGGATTGCTTTCAGGTGATGTAGTACACAACCTTGGTTGTTTTGTAGATGGCATCCCTGTTTCAGGGGTAAATGACAATGCCCATTCTTCTGAGGCCTGAGCCAGGTCTTTTTTGACAATGTTCAGGGTGTAAGGTCCCACTGCATTACAAGATTTGTGTGTTCTCAACTCTCTTAGATAAGAACATGTTTGTATATAATTTCCCATTTTAATGTGCCTATGCAAAGGAAGAACAATGCCACATGGCGAGATTGGTGCCTATGAGGATGCTAGAACAAGTCCAACAATCCCCTTGACGTGGTTATAACATAAACTTTAAATGGAGGGACACTTCTACAGACTTCGAAAGATAGCAATTTATAAAAATGATTACTATATTAAAGTTTTGGTGAGAAAACATGACATTAAAGTAGGAAATGATTGAAAATGGATACACATTTTAAATATGTTGCAAAAGTTATTAAAACAAAATAAAAATTAGAGAAAAAAAGATGATGCAGTGTTAGGAACTATCAAAATCTGAAGATGCCTGCTAAGGAAAAGCCTCATGAAAAAGAAACTAATTTCTTTTTTTTTTTTGTTTTGTTTTTTGTTTTTTTGTTTTTTTCAGGTCACACCCATTTGATGCTCAGGGGTTATTCCTGGCTAAGTGCTCAGAAATTGCCCCTGTCCTGGGGAGGACCATATAGGACACGGGGGATCAAACCGCAGTCCTTCCTTGGCTAGGGCTTGCAAGGCAGACTCCTTACCTCTAGCGCCACCTCACCGGCCCAGAAGCTAATTTTTTTTTTGAAAAAGAAACTAATTTCTGATTTTCTTGCTCTTCCCCTCCAAACGTTTACAACAGGGTGTCAAACTCAATTTTCTTGGGGGCCGCAGGAGGCAAAATCAGGTGAGGCAGGGCCACATAAGGGATTTCACAAAAAAACGTCCTCAAACGTCATTATTAACAGTTTTAATTATTTCTTCTGAACATGAATAGAACATTGAGTGAAGATCATGAACAGTTCTTCTGAACATTGGCATCTTTTGCCTATTCCTTGCTGCCAGAGACTTGACAGCGCTTCTTCTCACAAATCTGAACCACATTTGGCTTTAGAGAGGAAGCAGTTGAGACCCTCAGTATGGCTTGAAGATGATCATCATTAAGTCTAGACCTGTACTTCGACTTATTGAAGTTCAATGTGGAGAATAACTTTTCACACAAATATGTGCTCCGCAAAAGGCACATGGTGCGCTTGAACATTCGGGAAAGCTCAGGGAAGCTGGAGGGCAATTCTCTCAAAAATTGCCCATGCATGTCTGCTTTTCCGCTAACCTCCCTGAACTTGGCTTTGAGATCAGAGTTGCACTGCAGGTCAATGAGCTCCTTTTGAGCTCATTTGAAGCACAGGAGGGGCAATCTTGCACATCAAAAAAAAAGGGGGTCCACAAAAAATTTGGAAAGTGGCTCTCTGCTTTTTGAAGTCTGCAAATCTGTGATCAGATTCCTTCTCTAGCTTAAAAATAGCATCAACATATTTCTCACCACTGAATGGTATGCCTGCACCCCACAAGTTCCTTGCATGCTGGGAAATGGCAAAGGTTTGTCTGAGAGAGCTGGGGTTTCTATAACACAAGTTTTGTAGAGAATGCTCTCACGTTGTCATAAGCAGCACTGATAAGCTGCCCCAGGCCTTGTAACATCTTGTTTAGTACATTCAGCTTATGTGTGATGTCAACAAAAAAAGCTAAGTCCATCAGCCATTTGTGATCACTCAACTCAGAAAAAGCATTCCCATCCTTCTCCATGAAAGCTTTCATTTTTCTCAACTCAAAAAATCTTTTCAGGACATTTCCCCTGCTGAGTCAACGTACCTCAGTGAAATAGAGCACATCTCCACATTCTGACTTCATTTCCTCTAAAAAAGCACAGAACCTCCTGTGCTTTAAGCCCCTGGATTTGATTTGGTTGATGCATTTCACAACAACAGACATCACATTGTCACATGGCAGGCATTTACTGTAAAGGGCCTGCTGATGGATAATGCAGTGAAGAACAATGGCCTTCTCTACACCCTCTTCAAGTTTTTTTGGAACAAGTGCCACCAGTCCATTTTTCCTCCCTGTCATCAATGGCGCTCCATTGGTTATTATTCCAACAAACCGTGGCAAACCTGCATTCTCAATGGCATCACACAGATGCCAAAATATCTCATTAGCATGGTCTGGCCATGAATTATTGTGAGCAGCTCCTCCGTCAATTCAAAATTGCAATCAACACCATGAACATAAATTGTGAGCTGCACAGTGTCTGTTATATCTGTGCCCTTGTTAAGAGCAAACTGAATATGCATCAAAACATTTGGCTTTCTCACACAGTTGATGATAAATGTCACTTGACATGTCAGAAATGTGCTCTGCCACAGTGTTGGCAAATAGGCTGATTTTGCTAAACTGACCTTTATTTTCTGGACAGATAATACTTGCAGCCTGTGACATGCATTTTTAAACAAACTTTCCTTCTGTGTATGGTTTCCCTGCCTTAACAATCATCTCACTAACCATGTAACTAGCTTTGACTGATGCAAGATTCTCTTTGGTTGTTTTCTTGAAGAAATCTTGTTGCCTCATTAGACATGCTTTAAGACTGGCAACCCACTTGGCTCTCTCATTTCCTTGATATTTTGCACATTCCTCAGCATGTTTAGTTGAATAATGGTGTTTCAAGTTGTATTCCTTGTGCACTGCAACTTTCTCTGAGCAAATAAGACATGAGGGGATGCCCCTGTGCTCAACAAAAAAATACTGCGTCTCCCACCTTTCCTGAAATTGTCTGTGCTCGTCATCAATCTTTCTCTTCACTGCAGGCTTTGATGAAGTCATGATGAAGGTATGACTAAATCTAATTCTGTAATAAACTTCTCTCCCTTAGGCCTCCGATAATGCAAGAGACAGTGGGCAGGAGCAGCAGAAATGACATCTACGCTAGGCGCAACGTATTCACAATTATTCGCTTACCAAATATTCGCAATAAAAAGAAATACAAATGTCCAAAAGACACATGAAAAAATGCTCTACATCATTAATCATCAGGGAGATACAAATCAAAACAACGATGAGATATCACCTCACACCACAGAGATTGGCACATATCACAAAGAATGAGAACAAACAGTGTTGGTGGGGATGTGGAGAGAAAGGAACTCTTATCCACTGCTGGTGGGAATGCCATCTAGTTCAACATTTATGGAAAGCGATATGGAGATTCCTCCAAAAACTGGAAATTGAGCCCCCAAACAACCCAGCTATATCACTCCTGGGAATATACCCTAGGAACACAAAAAATACAATACAAAAATCCCTTCCTTACACCTATATTCATTGCAGCACTATTTACCATAGCAAGACTCTGGAAACAACCAAGATGCCCTTCAACAGACGAATGGCTAAAGAAACTGTGGTACATATACACAATGGAATATTACGCAGCTCTCAGGAGAGATCAAAGAATGAAATTTTCCTATACATGGATGTACATGGAATCTATTATGCTGAGTGAAATAAGTCAGAGAGAGAGAGAGAAAGACGCAGAATGGTCTCACACATATATGGGTTTTAAGAAAAATGAAAGACATTCTTGCAATAACAATTTTCAGACACAAAAAGGGAGAAGGGCTGGAAATTACAGCTCACCTCATAAAACTCACCACAAACAGGGATGAGTTTTGTTAGAGAAATAACTACATTTCGAACTATCCTAATAATGAGAATGTATGAAGGAAATTGAAAGCCTGTCTAGAGTACAGGTGAGGGTTGGGTGGGGAGCAAGGAGACTTGGGACATTGGTGATGGGAATGTTGCACTGGTGATGGGTGGTGTCTTTACATGACTGAAACCCAAACAACAAATCATATATGTAATCAAGGTGTTTAAATAAAAATATATTAAAAAATCTCAAAAAAATTGCATTAAACATTTCCATAACCCTGAACAGAATGCTCAGAGTATGCGAATGTTTAATGCGATTTTTTTTCTTACTAATGCGGTTTTTATTGTGATTATTCGGTAAGCTAATAATTGCGAATACTGCGGTATTTGAAGGCCGGCCACGGGCCACAAAATCTTGTACAGAGAGCCACAAATGGCCCGCGGGCCATGAGTTTGAGACTCCTGGTCTACAAGAAATAGTAGAGAAGGATGAAATGGATCTGTAGAGAGAGTGTGCAAATAATCTACATAAGATGGGCTATATATACAACGCATTCCTGCCAATTGCTATTGGTTACTCAAGTCTCTTCTACTTACCTATCTTCATTGATATCTAAAAAATATTTTTAAGTCAGCAGCTACACAGCGCTATAAAGGATGCAATTCAGAAAAGACCTCACTTCAGTACAAATAGATCATTTCTTATCTTAATTCTAAAAGAACTAAGTGCTTATGAGAACAGATTAACAAATATTATTTACAACTTCAAGTGGATGCACATATTAATGTCATTAGAGTGACAAAAACTAATTACTAAAGAGCTGAAACAGTAGGCTTTAAATGTGCTGTTTGAAAAAATGAATTGTCCTAAAACCATTTATTAAAATTAACTGGATAATAATCCACACCATTTTACTCCTCCTCTGGACTTAGTGATGTTTACTTATGAATTACATAGAAGCTGGTATACTAAACATAGTTCATGATTTTTATTGAGCCCTATAACACTCTGAAGCAGAAATAAACCATTAAAATAAGAACCGTCTAAACATTTTCCACTATATAATACAAGATGCATTTTTACTCTGATAAAAATTCAATGATATTGAAAATTAAAAAGTAAAAACAAGGCTGTCAAATGAACTATTTCACTTTTCATTACGGTCAAAAAATTGACATTTTATGAATAAAAAAGGTGATGCAAATGTAAAACTGAGCTCAGTACAAGTTATCTGAATATATTTAATAGTTTTTTTTTGTTTTGACTTTGGGTTTTTTTTGGGGAGGGGTGCCGCCACAGCCACACCCGGTGACACTCAGGAGTTACTCTTGGCTATGCACTCAGAAATTGCTCCTGGGTTGGGGCACCATTTTGGGATGCTGGGGGATCAAACTGCAGTCAGTCCTAGGTTAGCACATGCAAGGCAAATGCTTTATGGATTGCGCCACTGTTCCAGCCCCATAGTTTTTTTATTTGGGGAGAGAATGTTGCCCCAAACCCAATGGCATCAACAACTATTCCTGGGTCTCTGTTCAGCAGTGACAGCAGCTGGTATTGAAGGGATCATTTAAAATATTGGGGATTCAAGCAATAATTGAGTCTTAAGCACTATACTACCTCTCCAGTCCCAGGCTATTTTGGTTTGGGTGCAGAAAGACTGGATTGAGTCACACGTGGCAGTTTATGAGAATACTCCTGTCTCTGTATTAGAAAACACTCTTGGTAGTATTTAGGGAGCTGCATATGGTGCCAGGAACAAACCAGGGTTAGCTGCACTAAAGTCAATTGTCTTACTGCCCAGGCCCATTATTTAGAATTTAAGATGAATCTTTATTTCCTATAACTAAAATATAAGGTATTTCGAGTGGAGTTTGTGTGTTGAAATGGAAACAAAAATTTTTAATTAAATAAAGTATATAAAATGTTGGATTATTCTTTAAAAATCATTCTTTTTGATATATTTCTGATACCCAGCTGTGTCTTGCTCTAATGTAGGAAATTACTAATATTTTACAAAGTTTTTAATATTTTCTCTATCATTTTTTCAAGTACAGCTATCAATAAGTCATATAACAAAGACTTACATTATTTATTTATCTGAACTGGATATGACAGAATGATTATAATGTTTTGCTTATATCGGGCACTATTTTATATGAAATAATATTTAAATTTATTTCAGTGTAGAGGATGCAATTTCTGGTACCTAGTTTCTAATTTCTTAACAGTAATGAACTTCAAGTTAACAATTCCACTGAAATCTATACACAAATATTCAAAATCTCTGTAAGAACTGAATATCTTTTATCCTTTCTAGGAATAAATGCCTTCATTTTCATTTTTTCTGACATTTCTCTTTCCTTAGACTTTTGTTTCTATTTTTGAGAGACTTCCTTCTATGATTTCTGCATGAGATAAGCTCTCCTATTCAAAAATAGCTCTCCTATTTCAAAAATTTAAAATAAAACATAAACCAAATCCAGGATAATTCAACCTCACCAATACCAATAAAAATTAATTGATTAGAACTAAGAAGAGTTAATTTAGAGAAACAAGACTTAGCATTATAAAAATACATTATTTAAACCATAATAGGTAGAATTAATAAAAAAATAGAAAACATTTTGACATATTCCCAGAACAATTCCCAAGAACCTGGTTTTTATTTCTGATCTAAAGCAAATATAAAAAAACTAGGTAATGTCATACATTTTTCTTAACTCAACGATTTCTAGGAAGGGTCTGAGAGATATCTGAATGAGTAAAACCATTGCCTTTTATGAAGTAACCTGAGTTGGTTCTGTGGCATCTCATAACTCCCACAAACTTTGTCAGAAGTAAACCTTGAGCATAAAGTCAGAAGTAAACCTGACACAAAGTTGTGTGTGTCCTCCCCTTAAATTTTTAGACAAAACTAAAATGTAGTAAAAGACGGAATTACCACAATTACACACAATTACAGATATTCAGGAGAACTGAGCAAGGCAGAGGCACTTCTTGCTTTCTAAGTTTTGTGCCTCTAGAACAGGGGTCCTCAAGCTTTTAAGCAGAGGGCCAGTTCACTGTCTCTCAAACTGTTGGAAGGCTGGAATATAAATAAACCATGAAATGAAATTCCTACGCACACTGCACATGTTTTAGAAAGGGGGGAACAAATACAAAATTTAAAATAAAGAACAAGAAAAAGTGAAGTCCACAAACTTACCAGTACTTCACTGGGAATATTGGGCTTGCTTTTGGTGGCCCATAGTTTGAGGACTCCTGCTCGAGACGGAGAGGAGGACTTGAGAAACAGAGAGAAGGAAGGGAGTCTCCGAGGGAGTGCACATTCCACACATGCACACTCTGGGCCTGAACGAGTCAGCTGCTAAGCAGGACACGCACAGTGGCAGAAACACCAGGTGGGCTATATAATGTCCTCAGAGGGCCACACCTGGCCCACAAACCTATAGTTTGAGTAACCCCTGCTCTTTCTAAAATGATTGCTACAAAACCAACACTGAACACTAGTTACCCTTTTCATCTTTTGTCCTAAGTATTGAAATAAAAACCCTCTACATCCACACAACAAAAAAAGCTCTAATAAAAAATATAGACTACTGAGAGGAAAATATTTTCACATGATATATTACCACCTTTTATTTATATATTTTTATCCAAGATTTTCTTATTTATATTCTAATTATCAATTAATTGATATTCAAATGTATAAAGCACTCACAAAACTCAACAACCCAAAAATATAACCATTTGTCCATACATGGATCAGAGTTGAACAGACCCTTCCCTAAAGAAGACATATGGATAGACAACAGGCACATAAAAAAGTGCTTAGAGTCACTATTAGGGAAATGAAACTGAAAACAACAATGAGATTTCATCTCATGTCAGCTAGAAAGCCACACATTCAAACTCTGGAAACATCAAGTATTTGTGGGGTTGTGGTGAATAAAGAGCCTTCACCCATTGTTGGTGGGAATGTCATCTGGTCCAGTGGAATTTCATATTGTCTACGATAAACAATATGGAGATCTATCCAAAAACACAGGACTAAAAATCCCATGTGACTCAGTGATACTACTTCTTAGCATCTATCCCAAAGTACAAAAATAATAATTCAAAAGCTACATTTGAGCCCAGCACTGCATGGTATCCTGAACACCACTAGGTGCAGCCTTGATGGCACCCACACTTTGTGACTAAGTAGCATAAGTATTATCAGGCCTAGCACCAATAAGGCCTGCACAGATGCACAGAGAATCAGAGTGACGCCTGAGCCTCCTGAGTACTCCTTGAAGGCTTTCTTGTTTTTATTTCCTGTCCCTCCCCTCCTATCCTCTACACCCTAAAAATATGTATGACTTTAAAAGCAACTAATCAGGAAAGTCACATAATTATTGTATAGAAGGGCAGGGTGGGGTTGTGGAACCTTGAGTTAATGTACTGTAGAATGAAATCAATGGGTATGTATTTTATTGAGCAAGATAGCATCTAACCAGTGTGGCTCTAAAAAATAAATTAGCAAGCTGTTTTGCGTCATGCTTTTGTGACCACCATTCAATAAAAGAAGTAGGAAGCAAAAATGAAAATAAACATAGACATATTTGAATACATTAATATTACTATGATAAACAAAATGAACATATAAAATTCTGTATTTTGTCATTAGAGAATATAGGAGACATTCAACATCAAAACATAATTAAGTTAGATAATTATAATAATTACTATTATTACAAAAGTAAAAATAAGCTAATGTCCTTATATTGAAACATCTAAGTCATCTAAGAATGAAAAATTACATAATGGGGAGCCAGAGAGATAGCATGGAGGTAGAGCATTGCCTTGCATGCAGAAGGACTGTGGTTCAAATCCCGGCATCCCTATAATCCCCTGACCCTGCCAGGAGTGATTACTGAGCGTAGGACCAGGCTTAGCCCCTGAGTGCTGCCAGGTGTGACCCAAAAACAAAAAAAAATTACATAAATGAATTTTAAATATACTCAGAACTAAACAAATGTTATATTTGATAAAAGTGACACATAAAAGGTGTTGTTAGGTAAATAATCATTGGTGTTCTGAATGCATGATTTCAATGTTCAGAAAGAACTTTTCTGCTATGAACAACAAGAAATTGTAGCACCAACAGAATGCCTGACACTTCAATTAGGTTTTATTTGAAAATGCTATTATCTTTTACAGGTTTTCGGGTTTTCCTTTAAATTTGATTCTCCCCACTTCATTCAACCTAACACTAGTCAGGTTACCACCTGTACTTCTGCTGATCAACCATGGATTGGATGCACCTCAGACTTAAGCCACCATTTGATTTATTACTCATGTTCAGATAATTCACTAGAGCAGACCCCTGCTCTAAAATCCATTTATTTACTCACTCTCATTTACTCTCATAAAACCCATTTACTCACTCAATTTTTGATTTATAATAAAAGCAAGAGAAAGAGATGCAAACTTTCAGGTCTCATCCACTCTCCCTGGTACACCATTTGCTCACCCACCTGGGAAGTCTCTCTTTGGACTGTATCTTGGGGTGCTGGGGGCAGGATAGAGCTCAAGCTTACTTCTGGCTCTAAACTCTGGGATCATTCCTGGTGATACTCCTGGGGTCATATGAAGTGACAGGGATCATACTCAGGTAGGTTGTGAGCAAAGCAAACTGTCCCTTTTGGGCTTTTTATTGAGGCCCGATTATAAGGTCATGATTGAGTAAATCACTAGCTTATGGTTATTGTTCCAACCTCAAGGCACTATCCAAAGGGAGAGAGACTGAAGGTTCCAACCTCTGTAATTACATGATTATCTCCTACAGCAAACAGCCCCATCTTTAGGAGCTTTCAAATGGCTTCTTATTGCATAACAAGACTCTTAAATATACTCATTACTTGGGATACAAATTTAGTTTAGTGCTATAAATTTGAATAAAATTAAATATATAATTCTTATAAGAAAATCATAATATCACAAACACTTTCTTACAACATTTTAAAAAATTGGGGCTGGAAGGATAGCATGGAGGTAGGCGTTTGCCTTGCATGCAGAAGGACAATGGTTCCAATCCCAGCATCTCATATGGTTCCCTGAGCTTGCCAGGAGCGATTTCTGAACACAAAGCCAGAATTAACCCCTGAATGCTGCCAGATGTGGCCCAAAGAACAAAAACAAACAAAAATAACTGCAATGAAATATCTTTCCACCATACCTAGAATGTCCAAAAAAAAAAATTTTAAAGCTAACAATACCAAGTTTTGTGAGGTACGGACAAATGAAATCTCATATATTTCTGATGGAAGTGAAAAAAAAATTCTAATCACTTTAGAGATCTTTTTGTGACCTGGGAAATTAATAGTCCTTGACCCAGAAATTTGATTTCAAAAGAAATAAAAACAGTCTCTCTGAGTTTTATACAAAAATGTTTATAGCAATGTAATTCATAAAAGTCCCAAATGAAAGAACTCCAAACATCCATTAAGAGAATGGATTAAAAAAATGATGGTATATTCATATTAAATTATTCTCAATAATTATAAAAAGCAAATTACTGCTATATTCAAGAACATTTATTGAATCTAAAAATATACAGATTGGAAAAAAATGAACCCAAACAAACAAGGAAATGTAGCATAAGAGTTAAGGCATTTTTCAAATATGTAACTGACCCTGTTTTATTCTCAGCTCATATCTAATTTCCCGAGCACTGTCATGGGTCACTTTTGAACACCAGGAATAACTCCTCTGAACACATTATTTTGGTTTCAGCATGATGTATATTTAAAAAGTTGAATAACAGGTGAAACATTATTTTATGCTGCTTTAGTGGAGATCAGTCTAGAGTAGGCTTTAAAGGAAATTAGAAGATATAATTATCATATGCATGGAATAGCAACCCACACTTACTAAAATGTATTGTGGCTGATCGCATTGTTTGAAAATGGCACAATACTATCACACTATACATTGTTCAGCAAAGTGTATTTTCTAGTGTCCCTTAAAGATGTGTGATTATTCATTTGAATCTGGTCTTAACAAAGTGATCTGTTTGACTGATAGACTAGGGCAGTGACAATCTGGGTCATATGATAGGGGGTGTGGGTCATATGACTCCATACTACTTTAAAAAAAAGTTTGTCATTTCTTGATCTCTAAGAACCTTCTTAAAGAATCTAGTCTTATGCAGCCCAATTTTAGAATTAGGTTCTAATTCTCAGAATTCCAGATGACAGCAAATAGCTATTGTGATATTCAATCCATTTATCTACAACTTCATTTGACATCTAATTAAAATATCAGAAAGACCTCCCAAAATAACTCCCCACCAATTTCGGAATACAAGAATTCATTGTTGTGCTCACTTTGGCAACACATACACTAAAAAAAAAAGTGAATTTTGCAATGAACACAAAGAAAATAGAATTTTAAGTAAATATATATTATTTTTGTGACAGCATATAATAGAAACAAATCTGATTCAAACTAGAAATTTATTTCTCTCTGATGTTAAAAATTTGGGGCCAGAATAATAATACAGTGGGGAAGGGCATTTGCCTTGCATGTGAATGACTTATGTTCGATCCTTGCCATCCCATGTGGTCCTCTGAGCCTGCCAGGAGTGATTCCTGAATGCAGAGCCAGGTTACTCCTACCCCTGAGCATTACCAGGTGTGGACCCAAAACAAACAAACAAATTAAGTCTAAGTGCTGAGGAAATAGTACACCTGGGAAGGCTTTTGCCTTGCACACATTCAACCCTGATTTGGTCCCCTGAACCACATATGGTTACTCAAGTTCTTCAGGTGTGATTCCTGAGCACAGAATCAGAAGTAAAACCTGTGTTTTCTCCAAAACAAATAAGTAAAATGTCTAAAGCTAAACCATTGTCAATGGTCTATTTGATTAATTCACAATAACTAAAAGTTCCATCTATATTTTTCTGCCCTCGACATTGTCAAGTCTATAATTACTTCAGGTTGTTCTTGGTTTATAGAGTATCAAAGTAACATTTCAATTTGTCTTTCAAAAATAAGAAAATATAGAGCTCTATGTGCTATTGATTCCCATTTTCTGATCAAAGATATCTAGACCAGTATGTCGTTATTGTTTTAGATTTAGTCATTTTTTGGTATTTGAGCCACACCCAGCAGTGCTCAGGGGTTTACTTCTGGCTCTGCATTCGGAAATTTGCTCCTGACAGGCTTAGGGGACCATATAGGATGCCGAGTATCAAACTTGGGTCAGTTCCAGCTTGGCCACGTGCAAGGCAAATGCCTTACCACTATGTTTATTGCTCTGGCCCCTAATTTAGTAATTTTATCTTCTTGTTTCTTCTGAAATCTCCTATCCTAGTCTTATCTTTCCTATAACTATGACATATTAATATAGATAATTATAAATGTAACATTCATAGTGATAAATCTGAGAATTTTCCTAGTTCTCAACTCCAGTTTAAGTCCTTTTTCAAATAATAAAATACTATATCAAATTATAGCACAAGTATATGATTTTAATTTTCTATTACAAAGTTAAACTGTATATATTAGTCATAAATATTAATTATAAATGTTTTGTAAACAATTTGTTACAAAGATGATGATATGCCCATTTGAGGACTTACATATTTTAAAACCCACCAACTGGACATTTTTTACCAAATGATATGAAGGTTAAAACTGATGAAACTTAAAAACATCTTTTTTAGAAATAGATAAAAAACTAAGAATATTTCATCTTAAAAAGAGATGCATGCGGGCCCAGAGAGATAGCACAGTGGCGTTTGCCTTGCAAGCAGCCGATCCACGACCAAAGGTGGTTGGTTTGAATCCCGGTGTCCCATATGGTCCCCCGTGCCTGCCAGGAGCTATTCCTGAGCAGACAGCCAGGAGTCACCCCTGAGCACCGCCGGGTGTGGCCCAAAAACCAAAAAAAAAAAAAAAAAAAAAAAAAGAGATGCATGTATAATAGGATATCAAGAGTGCCTTTTAAATATGAAAAGCACAAACTTAAGTATGCCTTTTAAATATGAAAAGTTTTCATACTTAGCGATTAAACACACACGTGCGCGTGTGTGCACACACACACAAACACACACACACACACACCATCAGCTTTCTTCCTTTCTTGACTAACTTTTTTTCAGGTAAAAAGCTAAAGCTAATTAAAGTCACTTGCTTCTCCTCAATTTAATTTGATTTGATTTGATTTAATTTGTAGAAAGACAAATCAAGCTCACTTACATATGACTAGGTAAACCGCAGACAACAAAATTTGGGGATTGTGAAGAATGGTCCTGGGATGGGAAGGTGCTGTAGCAGCCTCCCCTGGAGTTGGCAGTGCTAAGGGAGAAGTGACTGGACAATGGATCTTGAGAGATTTGAGGCTATAGAAAAACAGAAGCATAACAGTTTTCTACTTTTGAAATAGAAGAGGTATTCAAAAGCAGAGAGAACAATTAGGTATTCCTCCTTTACTGACACATAAGCCTTAGAGATCACTTTACAAGTCCTGGGCAAAAGCAGATACTAGGACCGAATAGCTAAGCCATGAAGCAGAACAGAGAATTGGAGTATGCCTTTGGAGGCTGGACACAATGATAAAAATAAACTTAAAACTACCAGTAATTTTTAAACAAAAATTATTTCCTTTCACCTTTCATCAAACATTTATTTACGAGGCTGGAGAGGTGGTGCTAGCAGTAAGGGGTCTACCTTGCAAGCGCTAACCTAGGATGGACCACAGTTTGATCCCCCGGACAACCCATATGGTCCCGAAGCCACGGGCGATTTCTGAGTGCATAGCCAGGAATAACCCCTGAGCTTCACTGGGTGTGGACCCCCCCCAAAAAAGACAAGACAAGAAAAGAAACATTTATTTACTTGTTTACCAAGGAAAATCACAACTAACTGGTAACAAAGTAATAAAGACTTGACAGTCTTAGTAAATATCTTTAATCTCTATTACTTATTATAGTAAGTCATTTGGCTTTGATGCAAACTATTAATATGATGAATGATTTGTGAAGAAATCACAAGAGTGGAAGTAATTGTCCATGTTTTTTTTCATTAGATTTATGTTGTGTACCAGTACTTTTAATTGATTTGCAGCAATTAACTTACAATAGAAAATAAAGAAAATTATGTAAACATATAAATTTGGAATAAAGGAGTTTAATTTTTTTCATAGTTAATACTAACAAATGGTATATGCGTTACTTTAAGTTTTCGCCATTTGTAAAATTCAGTTTGGTTCAATTTTTACAAAAATAAACATACTGATGATATTTGAGATTTCTGTATCAGACATAAAAATAACTAAAGATTTGGTCTCTTCGCTTGATAAATTACAATCCAACGGAAAAGGACTGGCCTCTAAACAAATATTATCTCCTTTTAATATGCTGAATTCTAAGAAAAGACTCTGGCTTTAGAAAAGGAAATGTATATAAGGAAAATGTCTGATGAATGTCATTTTTAAGGAGTGGGTGTGATTGTACAGGAGCTAGGCATTTGCTTTAAATGCTGACCTGGATTTGATTCTTGACACCAATATGGTCCCCTGCCTTGCCAAAAGTGATCTTTGAGCATGGATCCAGGGTTAAATCCTCGGCACCACTGGTGTGACCTCAAAAGAAAAAAAAAGTTACTTTTTATAATGGGTTGACAAGATTTAGAAAAGAGTCAATTTAAGTTTAAATATGTATATAAATATTTTATGTCTATCTTCTTAACAGAATTATATGTGTATTTTGGCCTACATTCAAAGATGTCATTTGTAACTAATTATTACGATATTTTGGGACATTGGTGATGGGAATGTTGCACTGGTGATGGGTGGTGTTCTTTACATGACTGAAACCCAAACACAATCATGTATGTAATCAAGGTGTTTAAATAAATTTTAAAAAAATTAAAAAAATAAAATAAAATAAAATAATATTGGAGACAAAAAAATAAATAAATAAAGTACTGGGGCTTGACAGCTGTATAGTATAGGATATATATAGTATAGTATGTACTATATACTATATTGTATATATACTATATATACTACATACTATATGTATACTATATACTAGATATAGTATATATTGTATATATGTGTAATATATAGTATATATGCTATATATACTCTATGTTATATCTATATAGTATAGTATAGTATTGTATAGTATAGTATAGTATAGTATAGTATAGTATAGTATAGTATAGTATAGTATAGTATAGTATAGTATAGTATAGTATAGTAGGCAGGCTGCATGCATTCCACTTTTCCAACCAGAATTCCATTCTCAGGACACCTTAAAGTCCCTCTATTCTTCCCAGGAATGATTCTTGAGCATAAATCTCAGAAGTCCTGAGCACCGCTGTGTATTTTCCAAAACCCACAAATAAATAACTAAAAAGTTAAAAATTCAAAGAACAATAGATTTCTTTCGTCCCCCAAACAATAAAACTATGTTTTAAACTGTTTTTTTTTTGTGATTTACAGAATGCATAAATCAGTCTCCAGTTTATCTTTAACCCAACCAAGAATTTTTTAAAGAAGAAACAAGGAAGTCATGAAAGAAAATGTCCTTATGCTGAAAGTCATATTTTAGATTGAGAAAGCAAGAAAAATCAGCAACATTACAAAAGAAAATGCAAATTACCAGTATATCAAAGGATGAAGAACTTCCCAAATGTTAAAATGAATGTGCGATGGCTCACTAAACATGGTAGAATTGACCATGAAGTATTCAGCAGAAAATGCGAGTGTGGATATTCAGAAAATTGATTATGCAAACTTTAAGAAGCTCCCTGTTATAAAACATCTTAATATCTGCATTAGCAATTTTTACTAAAAAAACTCTTCTAAGTTTGACATCTTAAAAATGTCTTAGCATTGAATCTGATCAAATAAATTTGGAGTGTTGCCATGTCCTAAAAGATAAAAGAGCCTTAGCTCTTTTTTTTCTTAGCTGAGGAAAGGCAGTTTATAAATTATAAGCATACTAAGCAATGGTTAGCTATTCCTAGGGTACCAAAGCTGTTAGTAGCAACTTGGTACTAAGTTTCTAACCACTTCGGAGTGGTTAGAAAATTTCTACATCTGAAGTGTATAGAGGTTGTACATGTCTCACTAAGTAAAAGGAAATATGTTTAGAAGCTGAATGACCTAGAGATGAGTACACTAAGTCGTTAGAAGCTATTGTAGAATAAAATCGCTCTGTGTACCACTTTCTGAAATTCTTGTAAAAAAAAGCAACATCTGTATACAAAAACGTATTCATTTGAGTATAAGCCGACCCAAATATAAGCCGACTGCCCCAATTTCACCTTAAAAACTAAGAAAACTTAGTGACTTGAGTATAAGCTGATGTGGAAAATGCAGCAGCCACTGGTAAATTTCAAAAATAAAAATATATACCCAAAACAATTACAATAATTGAGGAATCAGTAGGTTAAATGTCTTTCAATAGTCATTGTGAAAGAAAAACTGTAGACTAGCAACAGTAACTTTAAAACTTTAAATAAAGCGTAGAAAACGGTAGCTTAACAGGTAATCAAGCTAAATCACAAAGATTAAAATCCTTCAAAACTGGTTTCCTCCTCCTCATCCAATGTCCAAACAGAGCTTCAGCTGACTCTGATGTGACGGTATCAGGATAGACATTGTCTTCATCATTGAGTTCGCAGATATCGTCATCACTGCTGTCGGTCTCATGCAAAGGGCAGAATATCGTGGGTTAAATAATTCATTGGCATCCAGTTCAGTTCTGCTGTTACCTCTTCAGCTCAGCCACGACTTGTAAACTGAGCTCAAGCACAGCCCCCTCCAGAAGACGAAAGAAGATGACTGGAGACTACATGCATCTGATTAGGTACCAAATCAAATAACCTATATGACCTGAGTATAAGCCGAGTTCGAGTTTTTCGGAACAAATTTTGTGCCAGAAAAACTCGGCTTATCCTCGATTATAAAGGTATTTGTTGTCTCATCCTATATCTAAATTATAACATCAGTGATAAATATATGTGACCATGAAACTTTATATTCAGTGAATAAGAATATAAACTTGTCTTCAAGTGGGCTAATTGCCACAGTAGTACATGCAGATGTATGAATAAATCAGTCTTCGTGATGCTATTTTCTCAGTTGTTTAGAGCTATATTGAGTTGATTATCAAATTAACAAGTGTCTGGTACAATATTTGGCTCAAAATTATGTTTGTAAATGAGCCCATCTGTTGAAATGAAGTCTTTAATAAATTTTATGCCTTTAATGAGAAATTACATATTAAATCTATTTATTCAAGTAAAAAAATCAGTCTTTTGACAATAAGTTAGAAAATGGAGAAAGAATATTTTAAATATGTCCCTTGATAATTATAGCACCTGCTCTGCTTTTGTTGAATGATGGCACAATGAATAAAATATCTAAGAATGAGGACAGCTTCAGAAAAAGTTATTTCAGCAAATGTGAGTTTGAGCAGGAGAATAAGCTGGAAATTCACCTCCAGAATGATTTTCTTTCTAACACCATTTTCTTGACCAGGAAATTTCATTTGCAAATAATCAACTAAGTCAGAGCTTCCCAAGCTTATTTGAACTATCACCCACTCTTCATGGGTATAAAGTCACTCAGTGCCCCTTTAGAAAGCGACCCTTTTAAGCAAATAAATAGAAAGTATATTAAATGCATCCATTATCTCTGAGGCCACTACAAATCCTCTATATGAGTCTAGCACACAAATCCCCAACTGTTCTAAATACTTTGTGAAACACTAAAAAGATTTCCCTTTATATATTATAATTTTTATATTTTATTTATATATATATTTATATAAATATAGTTTATATAAAAATATAAATGTATATAAAATATTAAGTAAGCTTATGTCAAGTGTTTTCTTTCACCCAGGGCATACAATGGCTCAGAAATGCATGAACGACATATTCATCTCTGATGTGGTTATTTAGCAGTAGCATATTCACTCTGCAACTTTTTGTTTAAAAGTTTTATCCTGGGGTCAGAGAGATAATATGGAGGTTAAGTCATTTACCTTGCATGCAGAAGGATGGTGGTTCAAATCCCAGCATCCCATATGGTCCCCCAAGCCTGCCAGGAGCGATTTCTGAGCCTAGAGCCAGGAGTAATCCCTGAGCACTGCCAGGTGTGACCCAAACCCCCCCAAAAAAAAGTTTTATCATAATAAACCTTTTATTAGTTATAAACAATGAAGTGTTTATGATTATATCTTCTAGAAAAGTACATAATAAAGTAATAAATTTTGCTAAGTGTGGAAAATAAATGAAAAGAGAAATATTCAACCAATTTGTATTAATTGAAATACATTCTCAGGAAATTTATTGATTGTAGCACATATGCTTTCTTCAACCATTCAACCATGCAGGATATTTAATATTTTTAACTAATATAATACCAGGCAGTAAAATTATTATTTTCCGTTAACATATACATTGAAAAATAAGATAGGTATGAAAGGAATGCTAGTAAAATTATGAATATGAGATGAATATTTGGGGGGATATGTTTATGGTGAATAAGAAGTTTAAATCATCCTCATATTTTTTTTTTTGGTTTTTGGGCCACACCCAGTGGTGCTCAGGGGTTACTCCTGGCTGTCTGCTCAGAAATAGCTCCTGGCAGGCATATGGGACACCGGGATTTGAACCAACCACCTTTGGTCCTGGATCGGCTGCTCGCAAGGCAAACACCGCCGTGCTATCTCTCTGGGCCCAAATCATCCTCATGTTTACCATCACATATATATCCAAAATTTCTGACGATTCAAAGAACAACTAAAAATACTAAAGTTCCACTCTCCTTTACAATTTAAATAAGACTCATTTAATACAATTTAAGCACGGGAAGGTGATTTGAATAGATTAGAGAAAGTAATTCTGCACTAGTAAGATAGCTGTAATAAAAATTTATTATTGAAGATACCCTTATACCTGTTGCTAAGAATATACAACGGGGTATCACTTTAGAAAAAATGTTTAGTATTTCTTCAAATTGTTAAACATAGCTTTTCTAAATGTTTCAGAAATCACATTCAATCTAGGTAATAATTTTCATTATATAGAATCAATTATATACCATTTTCTGAGAACTTTCACTTACATAATCATAGTATTAAATACAAATTAATATGTTTTTTGTAATCTAGCCATCTGTGTACATGATAATCACTAGTAAATTATTACTAATTTTGGGAAATATTTCTTATGAAGAATTTCATCACATTTATTATAGATACTGCTAACTTTTTTATTTATTATCTATTAAAGCAATGTCCTTTTTCTTGATTAAATTTTTTTTCATAAAATATTTTTGCTTGGGCCGGGAGAGATAGCACAGTGGCGTTTGCCTTGCAAACAGCCGATCCAGGACCAAAGGTGGTTGGTTCGAATCCCGGTGTCCCATATGGTCCCCCGTGCCTGCCAGGAGCTATTTCTGAGCAGACAGCCAGGAGTAATCCCTGAGCACTGCCGGGTGTGATCCCCCCCCCCCAAAAAAAAAATATATATATATATATATTTTTGCTTGAGGGGCCAGCGAGGTGGCGCTAGAGGCAAGGTGTCTGCCTTGCAAGCGCTAGCCAAGGAAGGCCCGAGTTTGATCCCCTGGCATCCCAGGGTACCCCCAAGCCAGGGGCCATTTCTGAGCACTTAACCAGGAGTAACCCCTGAGCATCAAATGGGTGCGGCCCCCCCACAAAAAATATTTTTGCTTGACTAGTTATATTCTAGTAAGAATTTTTGGAAAGTTTTGCTTTCCTAATTAAATTTCAATAATCTTTGAACACTTTCCCCCTTTTCTTTTTTCCACCTTCATGTATTGTTGCAAGTCTGCCCCTCAAGAAGTTGACTGATTGAGGGATGGAGGATGAGGTCTTTCCCCTCCAGCTCGGAGCACGAGTCCAACACCCTGTTCAGCCAGCGGTTCTGAGTGAAACGGTGGGTAAACACTCGCAGACAGTCAGGCTTGTGAAAATATTAGCTTTATTCGGTGGACAAGACTGAAGTCCAAAGCCTCAGCATCAGTTCCAGCCAAAAAGCCCCTCTCCTTACCACAGACCCTTGTTTTTATCCCCAGAATCAGGTACCACCCAATGGTGGGATCAGGTTCCACCCAATGGTAGGAGCAGAATCAGGTACCACCCTAGGGTGGGGGCAGAATGCCAGGTCACACCCTAGGGTAGGGCACAATCACCGTTCAGGGGAGGGTCAGTAACATAATAATCCCATAAAAATTTACATACACAACAATGTATCACTCATATGTGAGTAGTTACAGATAAGCCATCTTGTTACCTGAAAATTACCTTAAAGATAAAATACATACAAATATGTTGAAACAGAAAATACAGAACCATGAGACATTAATACCATGATAGTATTAAAAAGCTACCACACAAACTCTGAGATTCCTACTTATATGTCAGTTGGACCACAAAAAATTTTCACCAGTCTCCAAGTATAAAATAATAAAGAAAGCTGCTATTCAAAGTAGCCATATGAGTCTTCAATTCCTGTTTGCCGTCCTGTCCTCTGGGGAGCTACCAACTTACTTTTCCAGCTTTCAACACTCAACTTGAACACAAATATTTATAGGAATATGCACTGTCCTATAACAATACATCTTCCTCATTCCAAGTCCTGAAACACTAGTCTTAATTTTATGCTTTTTAATGTCAGTTTATTTAATAACCCAAAAAATTAACTAGGAATTTTAAGTTATTCTCAACCTAGCAACTCTTTAAAAACTGCCTGAATTAAGCAATTACCCAATCCTGCTATTCTACTTCAGAAATCTCTCATTCTAAATTATCTATGTTAATACATTAAATAAAGTAATTATTAAGATGGTTCATTTTGGGACCGGAGAGATATCATGGAGGTAAGGCGTTTGCCTTGCATGTAGAAGGACAATGGGTTCAAATTCTAGCATCCCATATGGTTCCCCAAGCTTGCCGGGAGTGATTTCTGAGCATAGAGCCTGGAGTAACCCCTGAGCGCTGCTGGATGTGACCCCCAAACAAAAACAAAACAAAACAAAAAGATGGTTCACTGTTGAAAACCTTTTTACCATTGTAAATCAATAAATCAATGGGAGATATGTTAAAAATAAGTTTACAGAAGAAAATAATGAACATCAATACTTCCAGGTAATTTGGACCTCTACTACAGTCTTAGAAAGGAGGTGCAGATTCTCTCTTTTTAGTTACCTACAGCAACTCAACACACCCCTGACACCCTCAGACTGAAAAAACCAAGTTCTGGGACTTAACCTTATCAAACTCTAAGCCACCTAATTTGTTTCAGATCTATAAAATCCTGGACTACACAATACCCCAATATTTTACAGTATCATCACAGTAAGAAGTATTATAGAAACTTGATGGGAAAAGTTACATAGTAATCTATCAATTTCAGTGAGCCTAAACATAGCATAGAAGGCTCACCAAACCACAGCCCAGTAAATACTTAGATACTGACTTTAGTAATACCATGGAAAATAGAACAATCATTTTAAATCGATCTGTGTTTCATCTAAGATCTGATCATTCCATTTCCTTTGTATTGTAACAAGCAGTGTGAAGTAGATATGTTTGTGTCTGCATGAGGCAGGCAAAAGTGTGGTGGGTAGCTGGGGATAATAGGTGAATGAATGGTCACACTGGTGGAACTGCATTTGAACATGTAATGCCTGAAATGACTGTATTGTGAACAATTTGTACATCTCGGTGTTTATAAATAATAATTAGAAAGAAAAAGAAAAATATTTTATTTGGGTTTTATTAAAACATAAAAAAATAGAATAACAGAAGAATGTACATTAGAAAAATCACTCCAAAATGTGTTTGTGAAACACAGATTGTTTTCATATAGACCTCTGAATTTTTAGGCATAAGTTTGAAAACAATACATAAAATTAAATTTTTTGTCTAGTGAAGACATCACAAAGTTGTTAACATGCTCTTTTTGCACTGTGACTGGGTCTTTAGTAGAACAACAATGCAGTTTTCATAAAATCTGACAGAAACCTTGCCTCTAGAAAACACTAATCAGAACTCTTTATTTGTCAAAACTTTTATTATGATTGAAATACACTTGACAAAGAGTCCTGATTGGCAATGAATTTCAAGAAAAAATACATTAAAAATATGGATAACCAGGGTGTTCAATAAAAAGTATTCATAAAGATACATTCATTGTCCCACATTAAATCCTGACATAAATCTAGGTACTCACCTGGAACTTAAAGATCATGTGAGTATATTCAAAGCATAGTATATCACACATTAAAGACTTCTTTCACTCAACAGGGTGCTTCGCAGTTCATCTGCAGCCTAGCATAGATTCAGATTTTATTATACATAGTTGTACATATACATAACAATTAGAAAATATATTTAGACTAGAACCTTATTAGTAAATAATAATTTGACAATAATATTCAAAAACATGATTCCTTTCATATGATAAAGTTTAAAAAAATGGCTTCCTGTATCACTTTATCATTCTTAGAATACTTTCTGATTGATACTTTGGACATTTTTCAAAATGAATTGCCCTTAAAAATACTTTTATTGACATTTTTATAGCAACACACAGAGATATCTGTCAATTTTTAAATGCATGTCTGTGGGGGCCAGAGCGATAGCACAGAGTAGGGGCGTAAGCTTTGCAAGTGGCTGACCCAGGACGGAGCTAAGTTCGAAATCCCACGTCCCATATGGTCCCCCAAGCTAGGAGCGATTTCTGAGGACAAAGTCAGGAGTAACCCTGAGTGTCACCGGGCTGACCCCCCCCAATATTGTCTTGGAGAACAAGAGGAAGGTAGAAGGAAGGGAAGGAAGGAAGGAAGGAAGGAAGGAAGGATGAAGGAAGGAAGGAAGGAAGGAAGGAAGGAAGGTGAAGGAAGGAAGAAGGGAAGGAAGGAAGGTAGGAAGGAAGGAAGAACTGAGTCCCATTTACTCCCTTTTTTCTACCTATCCATTCTAGCAGTATGCTAAATACATGGAGGCTCTGCCTAAGGGTCCCTGAGGGAGCAGCAGTTAATATGCCTGAAACCCAACTGCAATTATATTTGTAATCAAGGTGTTTAAATAAAGATATTTAAAAAATTTCTTCCAAAATCTTCAAAAAGAGTTTCTGGAATCCAAAATTAAAATAGAAATAGGGTTCCCACATAATGGGTACTTTCTTCTGACTGCCGCATTGTGGATGACAGATTTGGCGTTGATTTGAGCTCTCAGGTCCTCCAGGCCCAGGACTCACCACCCACGATCAGAGCCTCTAGAAATAGAAAGGTTCCTAGAGCACAGTCGGTGTCTCTATAAAACAAGACAGTTGTTAAGGACGCAGCCCTGACTCTTAGCAACCGGCCAGAGTCTGCCAATCAGAAACTGGAATGGCAGTTTCTACCATTCTTTCAATTCTAAGCCACAGTAGATGGACTGGATCACAAATGGATTTGTTAAAGTATGAAAGACATGACATTCAGAAGCCTTGCTACATTAATAAAGCACCTAGCAATGTTTTGTTTTAAATGCCCTATCTACATAGTGCACAAGACGTAGTTTAGTATCCTAAACCACACATATAAATATCGCTTTTCTGACATCAACCCCCACATGATATCAGAATGAAACATGTTAAAAACACACACACATACACGCGTCCACATAGCAGTTTGATATCAAATCCCACAAGAAACCCTAATAACATACAACATAATTGACATATTGCATATATCACACACAGCTCAAAACCAAATCCTAATTAAATGTAAATTACAGACATATTAAACCACATACACAAATATAAGCACACACACAAATATATAACACACACATATACTATGTTTTCTACACAAAGGGAACTGCCATTTACTGCCTTTTGCTGCTCGTAAAGTTTTACTTAGGAAATCTGTACCTGGTAGTGTCTTTCCTAATTAGTATAGTACGAAGTATATCTTCAAGAACAAGAGGGCAGATTAAAATATATATAAACTCCTTATAATAAAAAATATTTTAAATTATTAATTTACATTTTGTGGTGCTGAGGATTAAATCCAGAGCCTCATACATGCAAGTTTCAATGCCAGCTTTCATGTAATTATTTTTATTCTTTTTAAAAATGTTTATATTAAACAATAAAATACTATAAAGATATAAAGAATGATGCAATCATACAATTCGCTGCAAACGTCAATGAACTGGAAAATATGATGTTAAATGAAGTAAGCCAGAAAAAGAAGGATAAATATAGGATACAGAATGCAGTGATTGAAAGAGGGTGGTTGGGGCAGATCCTGGCTTCCGCTCTCTCTCGATTCCTCTCTTGAGCTGGAGGCTAGCTCTAGCCGGCAAGGGTTGGGGGAGACCCCATGTGGAAGGCCTTCTCCCTAACTTAGGGCTCCCAGCCTTGCCTCTTCTGCCCCGGGCCTCCAGGCCTTCTGGGGTGGGCAGCCCAGGCGCCAGAAATGGTTGTTCCTAACTTGGGGTTTGCTGAGATTTGCTCGGTTGCGCTGTTTGTCACTGACAATTTCTGACCACTCTGCAGAATGGAGAAACAGCGCCCCCCTGCGCGCACTGCTTGTATTACAGTATTCCTTAGTCTTTATGTTATGTTTTGCATACCCCAGAATGTCCATTTTGGTATTCTGCCCTTTCCCACACCCTTCAAAGCTCATTTTTACTCCTTAACTCTCTCACCTCCCCAAACATCACTAACCCACATTACTCTTTTTAACTTCAGTATTGCACAATCCTAATCACAGACCAAAGCCATGCATTGTGTGTAACAACCCCGAACTGTTTCAAAAGACATAAAATGGACACTTATGTCTTTAGAATATTTCGTGTTTTTCCCTGACAACTATATGTCTTACTAAATATTCTCTTATACAGTGATGATTCTAACCACTTTTTATCTTCTCTTTATGAGCTGTTCAACAAGGAATTATGGTGAAAGAGTCCCCCAGTTTAATGCTTATGATTGAACCATGTCATGGGGATTATTGGACTTGTTCTATGGCCCCATATGCACCAATAAGGGCTACGTGGCATTGCTCCTTTTTTCATGGCACATTAAAACGAGAAAATGCATACATACAAATAAGATCCTATCTAATAGAGATTGGAATACACAAATCTTGTAATACACCCTGAATATTGACCATAATGACCTGGCACAGGGCTCAAAGAAAGGGCATTTCCATTCACCCCTGAACAGGAAAGCCATCCATGAAACATTCCAGGTTTGTCTATAACATCACCTGGAAGCAATCCTCTACCACGGAAGACCCTACCACAGCTCAGACATAGACCTGCTCAAAGAGACTTCCCTTAACACCTGAGAAGACTTAACAACAAACGACCTGTTTACAGGACAGGGAATTCCTGCATTGCCCTTTAATGGGTGAGGTGAAATGAAAGACGCTCCACATCCTGACTTCAATGTAGGATATGCAGATTCCAGATCTTTAATACAGAAGACATGATACCAACAACTGAGACTGTGTAAAAAGTGTGTTGGCACTAAGGACAATGTCTTGGATTGGACGATCTAACTTGCCTGGAGCCTAGAGTTGGTCTTATCCAGGAAACTTCAGGGGTAGGGTCTCTTTGTATTTAGGCCAAGGTTATTCCTTTCCATGCCTCTCATATTTTGGTGGGCCTATGCAAACAATTGCCACTCTAACACCTTTTTACTGTGCTCCTTTGACTCTAATCCTTAAAATAAAAAACCACTTAAAATTTGAGGTTAACTTAAGCTAAAATGTACATGGAAATGTAAAAAAATACTATGCCTCTAATGTTTAAGGAGTTACATAAGTTTTATGGCTTAGATTGCCTTTGTGTGCTGTTAAGAAATATTATAATGTGTTACAATCTGGGGACTTTAGGGACAAAGTAACTGTACATGGATTCTGTTTTATTTATCTTAATGTTCTTTGGCTGAAAGTTCAAAGTTAAGAATAACAGCAAGGGGACTTCTTCTGAGAATTATGTTATGGGTGATTGTCCTTCCACTGTAACTTTACCTTGTCCTCTTCTTTGCATCTTTGTTCTCATAATTAAAAATTAAAAAAATTAAAAAAAAAAGAAAAGAGGGGGTTACCCATATCGCTCTTGGCCTTGGGAGGTATAGAAGGAAAGAAATAAGAGTTTGATGTTGAAAAAAAAAAAAGATGTGAAACAACAGGGAACAGAGTCAAGGAAATTTAACATAATGAAATACATTGGTGGTGTTAAAGAAGGGCAGAACTATCTAAATCATGGAGTCAACAACTGAAATCATGAGACCCAAATTTTAAACAAACTTAAAAGGTGTATGTCAAGATACCAGCTGGAAAGGGGAGGTATGAAATGGAACCTGGGAATATTGCTAGAGAGAGGTTGACACTATGGTGGGATTGTTGCTGCAACATTGTATGCCTAAAACTCAACTATGAAAACTTTGTAAGTCACCAGTACATTAATGTAAAATGTTTTAAAAATAATAAAAAAATATAATAATTGTATTGAAAATACTTGCATAACATATAGAAATATGTTCATATTTGTATCATTATTTATCAGCATCTGTCTACAATAACAAAAAGAGTAAGAATATTTCAGGACTAAGAATATAAATTCTAAACTAGAACTCTTTTTTTCCCTATTTCATTGCAATAATGCAGTTACAACAGTTTCTTGTAATTGTTTTAGACTTTCATTGCTACTTCAGCACTAGTCAGGAACCTCCATCTCTTTCTTTCATTGTCCCTTTTCCCCAGATCAACTTTTCTTTAAGATAGTGAAGAATTAAATCTTTTTGTGTGTGTGTGTGGTGTGTGGGTGTGTGTGTGATTTTATTTTGCCCAAGATAGAAAGGGAGATTACATTATAAAGTGTAGGACAAGATTAGTGATTCGGTTTCCATGTGAAAAACCCAAGACCAAGTTTATGTCATTGATCAAGCTTTCTATTTACGTTTTTGATCTCTCAATATTGCAAAGATGAGTGAATTGTTCCACTCTTTTGTTCATCTCCCTTTTTTATTTCATTTTCATGATACCTTGCAATTTCATCCATACTTTCAGCAAATGATATGACTTTATTGTTTTACATATGCATAATATAGAATGTATTTTAAAGAGAACAAACATCTAAATGCTATTAAAGAAATATTAATAAAAAATTGCCTTGCTTCAAAAAGACTTTTGGCAAGCAAATGATGAGAGCTCACCATATTATAAAGAAGATAAATATGAAATTATATCTGCTTATTAAAACTAGTATGGCAAGACTAAATTGGTCATTTCAGAATCGAGGAGAAATTTTTAAAAAATTAAAAATTTTTACATACGTTATCCCTAAGGAAATAAATGTCAGGTTGTCTGCATTATTCTCAGTAATATAAAAAATATCAGTTGATTGTACAAGGATATCTAGAGAATAAAGTTTATTCATCCACAAATTTGATATGAAGTCATGCTTATAGTCACAAATTCTCCCTTAATTCTACTAGGCTTTAAATTTTTAAATAGACCATTCAAGTGCAGGACCAATTAGACAATTAATGACTCAAAATATGGGTGCTATGATGAAAATTTTGCTGTTGAGCCTTGAAATTAGATATTATAAATACATATTTTTGCCTTGGTTTCAAGTTTATGTGCAAAATAAGTACAAAAATGATAAATACTTATAAAAACTAAATTAAAACTATCAAGTGTGAATAATAGTAGATATTTTTTCAGTTTAAAATGGAATGTAAGATAACATGTTCACTATTGTGTGGTAAGGCTATAGTGCCTTAATACAGTTAAACTACGAGCTCACACCTTACACCAAATGATGAATCTCAAGAAATAAAACAGAACTTTTGTGAAAAGAACCACACAGTGGTATATTCATAGATTTCAAGTAATAAAATCCATGAGTTATTTTGAGAGCTTACCCCTCAAGGGGCCAATGTCCTGTGCCTGCAATACTCATCCCACAAGGCAGAAGTTCTGTGCTCATGTAAAGGATGTAAAATAAATCCACTTACATATTTCCAACACCAGGTGAGCTAACTTGAAGCCAGGTCCTACTTGAATTAACAAACCTGCCAGTCAGAGAGAATCATGGAATCCAGTGTACAGGAATCAGACCAGCAAGGAAATAACAAAGAGTCCTGATTCCTGTCACCACACCATCTCTTGAACATGACAGAATGTGTCCTATAGGTTCTAAAGGAGCACTGCAGAGACGTTGCTGTTCCCTGGCATTGCAGTAGTACTGTGTCCTCTCAGGTGGGACAGAAGCAGGCAGTGAAGGGGAAAGAGCTGAAGACTCTGGGCAGCATCCCAGACACTACCCCCATTGCCTTTCTCTACAGAATTGATGGAATTACTTCATAAAATAACATGTAAATTCTTAAGATTAAGATTAACCTGTAAATCTCATAGAAGTGCATGTTTCAGGAAAGCAAAATTGAAGAAGGAAGTTACCTTGTGAATTAGAAGGAGAATATGTACCTGGAATATTACTGTGAACGATATGGTAAGCCACTATAATTAAAATAAAAATTATATTAAAAAAAGAAGGATAATATCAAATGGCCTCACTCATCTCTGGATGAGAGACCAAAAAAAAAAAAAAACCACAGAAAGTATTGAATAATGATAAATGCTTGACCTTGGGTTACAAAACTTCCCCAACAAAGAGTGTATAGGGAGATAAAAGTTCAAACCAGAGCAGCATAAGGACTGTGTGGATGGTCATGGGCACTTTATACATCAATACTATAAACACTATCATAGCCTATAGTTCAGGTAATATTAAACTATAATAAAAAACAAAAGTATATTTAGAAGAATAAATGTCAGATTAATGAAGAAAAATATAGAAAATAAATGAATATTTAATATTTGGCTTAATATTTATCGAAATTAATTATAAATATTCTTCATCTGTCTGTATAAAACAACTTATACTAAATGTCTGTCTGTATAAACATCTTATACTAAATAGTAAAACATAAATATACTGCATTTGTGTATATAATACAAAACAGTACAGAAAATCTATAATATTTAGATATGATAAATTCACTTGATTAAAAATGAAAAAACAGAACACAATTTAAAATAGAGCAAATTCATACCATCATTACATGTCACAACATAATACATTTTAAAGAATTTTAAATTTACTTAATAACAATTTAAAATAAACTTCACATAATATCATTATAAACTTATAGTTAAGATGTTAGGCAAATTGAACACCTACTGATAGAATAAGGTATTTTTTGCTTTTTATAAACGTGTATAGTTTAAAACTTCTTAGTTTCCAAGGCTCCTTGTTTCCTGACCTTCAAAACACAGGCTAACGTTAGAAATAGATAGGAACCTGGAGGGCAGTATATGCCCAAACTTGCTCATGCTGTTTATCTCTGCTTGTAAAACTTTCAGTAAGATAGCTACCCCCCCCACTCCCATCCTTTGAAATAAAATGTAACCTTAGTTTAATATTTTTCTATAGGATAAAAGGTGTAACTTTTTAGTGGTGGTCTTTAAGCTTTAGCAATTGTCTCTTTGTGTAACACTGGTAGGGTGGTCTGTTAGGTTTTAATAATTGTTTGCTAAATATCTCTTTCCTCTAACTGAGTTATATTTTCTTTAGTAATAGGTAATGCTGGTAGTGGTCTGTTAAAATTTACTGATTGTTTCTCTGGTTACTGAATATCTCTAAAAATGGATGATGATGCTGTTCCTTTGAAAAGCACTCTACAAAAACTATGCTTAAGCAATGGGTCGGGGTGTCAGCTTCGGCTCTAACCCTGACGAGCCAGAAAATAAAACCACCTGTGCGACTTGCATGGCTCCGTTCCTCCTTGAAACGCTCGAGGCACCGCTGGGGAGAAGGGGGGACTGATCCCATACCCCAACACTACAATTTCTAAATAAAAACAGAAATATTTAGAAGTTATAAGAAAATCAAAACAATAACTTTTAATTTTTCCTCTCATAAATTATTAAAGTTAAATGATGTTAAAATACAAATATTATTCTTTTATTCTGAATGTAAATTTCTTGTCAAATGTCATTTTTTAATTTAATTAATGATTTTGGTTTTTGAGTCACACCCGGCAGCGCTTAGGGGCTACTCCTGTCTCTATGCTCAGAAATCGCTCCTGGCAAACTAGAGGGACCACATAGGATGCCAGGATTTGAACGACCGTCCTTCTGCATGTAAGGCAAATGCCTTACCTCCATGCTATCTCTCTGGCTCCTCTTGTCAAATATCTTTTCTTGTCAAATAGACATCCAGTATGACAAATTATCTAAACCCTTTAGCATGGTTTATTTGTGTACTCAAAAACTGACCACTTCCTACTTCACCAGTTTGTCTTTACCAGTGTTCTAATTCAAAAGTTTGCCATCCCACCCTCTTTTTACTTACCTGAATACAGCATAATCTCTTCCATTTTAACAACTTTGTGCATGCTCTTTTGTCCCTCAAGCAACTGTTTGTGCACAGCACACACACACACACACACACACACACACAAACACATACATAGCATCCCTATCCTTCACCCATACGCCAAAATTTTGTATTTTTAACTGTATTTATGTATTATATTAACTAGCATATTTAGTTAAACTTCAGATATTAGTTTACATCTACAGTGATACTTTTTTTCTCTATTTTATAAAGACTAATATTTATCATTTTGGGTTTCAGCAACCAAGCATTCTCCTTGCCATTTGGATACAACAGCATGTACTCTGAATGATAAGTCTGTTATCACACTTCTTTATGGAAATCAAGAGGTAGATCAGTTCTTTCAGAATTCTGTCAACCAGAAAAAGATTTATGAGGATATTAGCCTAGTGGGTGTTTTTTGCCTTAAATTTTTTTATATTGATATATTATTTATATTAATTATTATTGTTATTATATTATTTAATGATTCTAAATAATTACACAGTGCTATACTTGACGGCCTTTGCAATGACAGTAACATCCTTATATTTTCCTGGGAAAAGCTTATAGCTGACAAGGGTTACTTCCCTCCACCACTTACACACAGGCCCTGAAGATATGCTGAAAAGCATTTGAGTATCATATAGTGGCTATGTTGGGGTTGATTTTTTTGGCTCTTTAATGTCTTTTATTGTTTTTATATATAAATACTTTAATTGAATCTCGATACATAATGACAAAGTTGTTCATGATTTAGTTTCAGTCATACAATGTACAGTACCCTTCATTAGTGCACATTATCAGTTCTGCCTCTTCCCTGCCCCCTGCCTGCCTCTGTGGCATACATTCCCCCTCCCCCTCTCTCATTTTTCCCTCTGCTCTGTCTTCCTATTAGACACTGTGGTTTGCAATGGAATACTATGTAGGTGTAAAGAAAATGAAGTCAGAAATGTTTATATATGTTATACTTATGTTTATACATATGCATACAAGTATAATACTAGTAGACATGAGTCAAAGGGAAAAGAACATACATAGAATGATCACACTATTTGTAGCATATATATATATATATATATAATAGATATATATATATATTATATTATATATATATATAATGGTATTAATACCAGAGATGGTAGAGAAAAAGGCAGAAGGGACCAGTCCAAGATTAATAAGCTTGCCACAAATAGTAGGGAGAGTGCAGTTAAGGCACAGAATGGACCACTATGATAATTATAGTTTGGAAATGATCGCTCGTGGGACAAGATTCTGAGTGTTGAAAGGAGATAAAGTTAATTTATATTGGCTATGTTTGACTCATACTAGAACTCAAAATAACAGGTGTAGAAACTAATAATGTCTTGTAGTTTCTCTGATTTCACTTCTTATATGAGTGACTTTATAAAGGAATTTCAAGAAAAATCCTATGCCTAGGCTTTTATTTTTCCTAAATTGGTTGACATGCTTTGTATACATACAGTGAAGCAGGTTTTTTTTTATATGATATAAAACCCACCATCTAATATTTAAAGTGGCTTACTTGGGTGACACAATTACAAATAAAACAACTGAAGACTCATTTCTTAATTTTTATTTAAAAAACCATATTTACAGATTTATTGAAAGTTAGGTTTTAAACATATAATTTTATCATCAATCCCACAACTAAGTCAAAATTCTATCACCAGTGTTCTGAAGTTGCATCCCACCCTGCCACATTGATTGACAAACTTCAAAGATCAATGGCTGTGTTAAGATACCATATTTTCACTGTTGTTGAGTCTTAGTTTGGGGATATATTGCTATACTATCCCCACCCCATTATGAGTACTACTGAGGGCCCTGACCCCTTTTGTGCTAGGTAACCTTTCTCATCTTCCTTCTCCTTGATTTTTCCCTTGTCTGCACACTAGGATAAGGGTGATTTATCCATAACCTCTTTTCTAAATTATATTTCTTCATCCTATTCTTTTATATACTACAGATAAATTGATATCACTTTTATTTTTATTATGACTAACTTCACTCAATATGATATATTCCCAGTTCCCTCCAGGTTGCAGTAAGTTGCACATTCCTTGCAGCTGCATAGTATTCTAAAAACTGATGCAAAAAAGTCTTGTAAGTTTTTCCTCTTTTTGTCTTTTTTAATACTATTACCAATTTTCTCATTTTCCAAAAGGAAAGTTTACTGCCCTTACCAAAGAGAGAGCTCTTTTAATTTTGGTTTATGTTTTAAGGTGACACTTGACACTACTTATAGGTTGGTTACTCCTGGCCTCTACACACAGGAATCAATCATGGGTGGTGGTTCAGGGTACCTGCTGTTATCTCTCCTAACCAAAAGTGCTCTTCTTTCCAATGAGAAATTTCACATTAAAGTCAATTTAAAAAGAAAGAAACTTTCCCTTTTTGCACATGTTCTATTTGTCTTAGTTTTTCTTTTCAATATTTAGCTATTAATTTCTGAGGAGGAATGAGCCAGGAAAACAAATTTTAAAGTAACCTGAAATAAATTATCTTTGAATTAAAAAAATGGTGGGTGATAGCACAGTGGGTAGGGCATTTGCCTTGCACACATTCAACCCAGGTCCATCCTGGATTCAATCCCCAGATTCCAGATGGTCAGACAGAGGCAGCAAAGAGCAATTTCTGAGTGCAGAGCCAGGAGCAACCCCTGAGCGCCACCGCGTTAGCCCCAAAAGCCAAAAAATAAATGAATCATCTTTGAATTTAAAAAATAACCTGAGATATTTTAAATACATCCTTTTAATCCTCTATTGACTGAGGTATTCTCTGCTTTGACTCAACTGTTTATTCATTCACATGCACATGAGTAAAAGTTGCCACTGGGTGGTGCCAAATATCAAACTGATCCCTTCAACAGTCTTCCAGAAGTCACAGAAATAAGGAAAGCCTCTGGTGAATATCTGTTTACTCCTGCCTGAACCTCAGGGATAAAAAGTGAGGACCCAAGAGAGTTTCTGCTCAATATGGCTCTCACAATTTTAAGGGGACTGTCTAGCTGGTCAAGTTCGCTGGAAATTAACACCTGGCATCCTGTATGTTTGGAGAACTGTGGAATTTAGACTGAGATGAAATTTAGCTTTTAAAAATTTCAGAGGAAAAAGTATAAAATGTGGCAACCACCTGAAGAACTAGAATCTGTCATTGTCAGAGAAAGAATTCATCAACAAAACAATGTAATAGTAGAGAGAGATACATTAAAAGATAGAATACACCCCAAACCTGAGTGTGGGTCTCTCAAGGGCTAGTAGTCTCTGGCTTTGGGGCAAAGGTTTTAAAGAACTGAGGTAATTAAAGGTGAGGGAATAGGCATAGTGGGTTGGACATGAAAGCATGAGCTAGTACTAAAGTTGTAAAATGTATTATAAGACCTAAATACTTACTCATATATGAAGTGTATCATTAATATCTAATTACACAGTAGCGGCTTTTAAGATGATTTGGGTTTACCCGTCAGATAAGGGGCTAACATCTAAGATTTATAAGGTACTGACAGAACTTAACAACGACAACAAAAACATCTAACCTCATCAAAAAATGGGGAAAGAAATGAGCAGACACTTCCTCAAAGGAAGAACTACAAAAGACCAAAGACACATGAAAAAAATTCTCTACATCACTAATCATCAGGGAGATGCAAATCAAAACAACAATGAGGTACTATCTCATTCCACAGAGACTGGCACACATCACAAAGAACAAGATCAATGCTGGATGGATTGCGAGGAGAAAGAAACTTTTGTTCACTGTTGTGGGAATGCCATCTAGTCCAGCTTTTCTGAAAAACAGTATATGGAGATTCCTCAAAAAACTGAAATTTGAGCTTCCATATGATCCAGCTATACCTAAAGTATACTCTAGGAAGATGTCCTCGCATGCCTATGTTCATGGCAGCTCTATTTACAATAGCCCATGATATGAAGACAACCCAGGATGCCCCACAACAGATTAGAGGGCTAAAGAAACTCTGGTACATACAATGGAATACTGTGCAGCTGTCAGAAAAAATGAAGTCATAAAATTTTCCTATACATGGATTGGACATGAAAAACTATTAGGGCTGAGTAAGTCAGAGGGAGAGAGATAGATGCAGAATACATGAAAACTATTAGGCTGAGTTAAGTCAGAGGGAGAGAGTAAAGATGCAGAATACATGAAAACTATTAGACTGAGTTAAATAAGTCAGAAGGGAGATAGATGGCAGAATAGTCTCACTTATCTGTGGGATTTAAGAAAATATAAATTATTATTGTAATAATACCCAGAGACAATAGAGATGAGGTTTGGAAGGAAGAGCCTGTGATATGAAGTTTACTACAAAGATTGGTAAGTGGCAGTTAGAGAAATAACTACACCAACAACTATCATGATAATGGTAGTGAATGAGACAAATAGAATAATTGTCTCTAAGACAGGCAGGAGGTGGGGGAGTGAGGGAAATGCGCTTTGCTGGTGGGAAAGTTGCAGTGGTGAAGTGGAGGTGTACTTATTTTTTCTTTTCTTTTCTTTTTTTTTCTTTTTTTCTTTTTTGTTTTTTGGGTCATACTCAGGTCACTCCTGGCTCTACATTTAGAAATCGCTGCTACAGGCTCAGGGGACAATATGAGACACCAGGATTCGAACCACAGACCTTCTGCCTCTGAGACAAACGCCTTACCTCCATGCTATCTTGCCGGCCCCGAGGTGTACTTTTTTATGATTGAAACCCAGCTACAAACATATTTGTAGTCATGATGCTTAAATAAATATTTTATTTTACTTTGAGTTTACTTAGGAAAAAAAGTGAAATATGGTTAAGAATTTACTCACAGAGTGTGCTTCAACAGCTTTGCTAAAGTTGGGTTTTTCCAAATTCTTCTCTAAATGAGGAAATCTGTAACAACAAGCTGCCTGGGTTTCAAGGTCCCTTTATTTTTCTTTATGCACAATAGTCCTTCTGTTACTAATACTAGTTTTCTACACTTCCTCTCCTATAGCAATTAAAGTATGATTAATCTTGAAGCAATTAGGGAAGCTTTCAGTGTCTTACCAGAAAAGTATATTATTAATCTTGGGTATTTAATAGAAAGTAGGATAATAGAAATATAGAGCGATAGCTTTAGTTTGAAAGCAGATTGTAAGTTAATACATAACAGGATCACTGATTTAATTAACCGTTTCTTTATTCTCAGACACATCTTGCAAATTTGAATTGTTTCTCCAAGCAAATTTGGAAAATTGTAGAAGAACCGGTTGCATCATGTCTGTTATATATAGAAGTTTCAGGGGTTAGAGAAGCCTTTAATATTTTTTGTGGCAACTTTATAGATAATGCCTTGTACCTGGCCGTCCTTGGTTCCATTCTACTTGGTTCCTTGAGCCCTATCAGGAATGATTCTTAAGAATCCTTGAAGCCAGGAGTAAATCTTGAGCATTATCAGGTGGGCTCAATATACAAGGACAGCCTGCAAAGATAATACATCTTAATCTAATCAAGTAAAATATATGCTTGCTCAGTGGGTAATCAAGTAAAATATATGCTTGCTCAGTGGGTAAGGTGTTTGTCTTCCACAGGCAACTGGGTTCAATCCCATATGGACCCCCCACCAAGCCTGCCAGGAGTGATTTCTGAGTGCACAGGCAGGAGTAACCCCTGAATGCCACTGGCTGAGGACCCCCCAATAAACAAGGAACTAAAAACAAACTTTCTAGGAAAAACAGGTAGAACTCATCCACATCTTTTACAATGGTCTTCAGTGAATAAAAAAATCAGGGGGAATGTTACAATGTAAATTACATTTTATTTTAATAAATTTAGTTATAATCTCATATTAATTTTATTAAAAATATTAATCAAAATTTTAATGCAATGTTTTAACATTAAAATATGCCACCACAAGAGCTAGAGCAATACTACTGTGGGTAGGATATTTGCTTCGCATATGTCCAACTCAGGTTTGATCTGGCACCTCCTACGGTCAGCTAAGGCCCACGCTGAGCAGAGCCAGGTAAGCCCTGAGCAAAGCTCAGTGTAACCCAAACACACACAGACACACACCAATACTGAGTAGAAAAAGTTTTTCTCAAACTAAATTAATTCTATCATGAATATTTGAAAAAAGTCCTGAAAATTTCTTTAACAGTAAATAACATCCAACAAAAATTCAAGCTATCTACTCTAGTAATCATAATAAAAAACATTCCTAATTGTTCATTTTAGTGCTTTCAATATCCTGTATCCATTAATTGATGTAAAATTGATTTCCATATAAAGATCCTTTCTATCTAAATTCAGGATAAAGGGTAGTGGCTCACTTCTTAAAAGCAGACTGTGGCAAAAGGTATAAATGTGACTAAATGACATAAACGTGTGGTTATCTACCTCACTCTTCCTCTTGGATCACTTGCTCAAGGAACAAGCTTCAGATGGTGAGTTCTTATGAAGAATACTACTAGTAGATATTGAAACTTGCTTAAAGGACAGCAGCAACTAAAGGGATTGTTTCAGAATTAGATGAGCAAGACACCAGGCAAATGAGTCCTCCAATTCTAGCCGAACGTCATCTAAAAAACTATCCCAAACTGAAGTCTTAATTGTAATTTATTGAGATCTTGAGCCAGAGACACGCAATTAAAGTACTCTCAAATTCTTGAACTAGAGAACTATGATATAACAAATATTACTGTAAGCTACTCGATTTGTGGGTAATTTGTTCTGCCATAATAGAGATAACTTAGAGCAAGTTTAAGTGTCAGAGGCTATTACGCGTTTTAATTTGTTTTAAACGTTTCTGAAAGTAGTTGGAAACTTAACATCGTTATTTTAAACTATTTTGAAGAAATGCAGGATGGCAGGTGAGTGCTGATGAATACGTATGTACGAACAGTTTTCAGAGACGAGAAAAATTCTATTGCTGTGACTTAAGAATTGGAAAATTACTTTTTTTTCTAATTTTTTTCTTCTAAGCGAAAGCCAACTTTTTCTTGGAAAGATTAGAAAACGCATAGAAAAAGAATCCACAACATCATTCTTTGCCTATTGTTAAGTGACAGGAGCATGTTGGCACGCATTGCGCGTCTGTGATGCCCTGTTGAATCGCTCTCTAGCTCGTTTCCCTCCTGTCACTTGGGATTCCGTTGTTCTTGCCCTCTTCAGTCATGTGCCACGACCTGCCGAGTAGAGGAATCTTGCGCATTCGTTTCCTAAAGAGGGCAGGTGGACCCTGGCGAAGCACCGTCACAAATCATTCCACTCTCTGGCCTCGGAAGAAAGGAAACCTTCTTCCCATCACCTAAGAGGCGCTGCCAACATTCACCCTTCATGTCCTTCCACGCTTTAAAGAGGAAGATCCCTCCCTCAGAAAGCGTTTGACAGCCGTCTGTTGGTCTTTTTGGGGGGGAAAGTCGCCCTTCGTTCCTTAGGACGCCGTTCCTGGCCTCGCACTGTCTTCTTGCTGGGAAGAGCGTTCGCGGCCTCGGCCCGTCGCCGAGAGCAGAGCGGCTTCCCGCGCCCCTCGCTCGCTCGGCCGGGCGCTCCGGAACGCGGCGCGGGGCCGGGTTCGCTGTCGGAAGGCGGCGACAAACGGCCGCGTCGCCTCGGGAGCCGGAGCGCGCCGGGCAGGCCGCGGCCCATGGAAGGCGCGGCGCGCTCTGGGGGACTCAGCCGCGGCCCGACGCCCCCGCGACGCCATGAAGACAGGTAGCGGGGCCCGGCCGCGGCCCGGAGCGCGGAGGCGGCCGAGCGCGCGGGCTGAGGCGGGCGGCCGGGCGGAGGCGGGCGGCGGGGCGGGCGGGCGCGGCAGCCCCGCAGCCTGGGCCTCCAGCCGGGACGGCCGGGCGGGCCCCTGGGCGCGCCGCTCCCTCCCGGCGGCCCTCGCGCGCGGCCCCGGAACCGCCGGCGCCCCGCCCCGCCCCGGACGCCGGACGCCGGAAGCCGGAAGCCGCCCGCCGCGTGACCGCCGGCCGCCAGTGCGCGGCGCTTCCGGGTCCGGCGCGCCCGACGCGGCGGCGCTGCTGCTCTCCCCGGAGCGCGGAGGGGCGGCGGTCGGTCCCGGCGCGATGCAGCCGCGGCGTCCGGACGGCTTCGACGGGCTGGGCTACCGCGGCTTCGGCGGCGGCGCGGCCGACCTGGGCCGCTGGGTGACGCCGCCGCCCGACATCCCGGGCAGCCGCAACCTGCACTGGGGCGCGCGCAGCCCGCCCGGCCCGGGGCCGCCCACGCCGCGCGACGGCCCCGCCGACCCCGCCGACCCGGCCGGCGGCCCGGGAAGCCAGGCGCGCGCGCAGGGCGGCGGTGAGCGCGGCGGAGGGCGCGGGCGGGCGCGGGCGGGCGGGGCGGGCCCGCGACGAGGTGGACGGGAGCCCCTCCCCGACGTCCGCCCGAGTGTCCTTCACGCGCGCCGTCCGTGGGGCGACTTTGGCCTCCGAGGCCCGCGGCCCAGCACGGTTTCCCCCCTGGGCGCCGCTGCTCTCTCCGGCCCGGAAGACGGGCTTCGGGCCGCCTCCCGACAGAATCCTTGAAAAGCCCTCCGAAGGGCGCCCGCAGTGGCCGCGCGGCTCACCCTGGGGGACACACAGCACATCTGGCGTGGCCGGCTTCTCACCCACGTCCGCGTGGTGACCGTGGCCAGCGGCTCTAGTCCCATCACACCCTCTGGGGATGGACTTGACTTCGCAGACATGGACCCCTGAGAGCACAGAGTGGCCAGTAGGACACTGTCCTACATCCCCGACCCCAATCATCACTTGTGTTCCTTACTAGTTTCGGGGGCAGGGGGAGAAAAGGGGAACATTTAAGGGAAGTAGACAGAAGAAGCTTCAGGCTGACTTGCGCCTTTTTCCAGGTGTGACTGACTCGGATAGTTTCCCCCAGATAGGTGTTTACAGGGCCCTCTCCGGTCTCTCAGGGCAGGGTGACGCCGTGGCCTCAGGAAAAACAAGAGATGGGTGCTGAGAGAGAGAGGAGAGCAGGCACAGAGCTCTGACTTGCCTTCCTCGCTGCCTAGATGGGTTCTGTCCTGGCACCTCATATCACCTGAGCTTGCCTAGACTCGAAGAGTATTTCTCACTGCAGAGCCAGGAGTAACCCCAAAGCATCGCTGGATGGGACCCCCCAACCCCCCCAAAAATCTTGAACACATCTTTCTCCTCCCTCCTATTTCTTTAAATTTCTTTTTAATGAAGACAGCGTCAGCAATAGCACATGTATCTCTAATTAAGCAGGTGCTCAGACTGCTCAAAACTTGGTGAGGTAGTGAAGAGGACCTTGTTTCTCTGCTTCGGTTATCCTGACCTCTCTCTGAATATCCGCATTTTAGCTCTTACTTAGGACTCTTCGTTTAGCATAAACATTTCCTCTCCACTAATGGTTCAGTGATCGATTTTTATAGCAACATAGAAGGGAAGGGTGTTAGTGGAAAGTGTTGACTAGAGCCATCTCTTGAAAATACTTTTGTTTGTAGTTAAAAGTTGAGGCTCCAGGGGACAGTCATAGCTCAGTGCTAGAGCACTTGCCTTTTTAATTGGTTTCCTTAGGTTTGTCTCCAAACAGGGGCAAAAAAGAGAAACAGTAAGTGACAGAAGAGGTAATGGGCTGGCGAGATGACAGTAAGGCAGGTTGCTTGCTTACTAGCGTCTGACCTGGCTAGGTTCCACCTCCAGAGCACTGTGTGATCCCCGGAGCCCTGCTAGGACTGATCCCTGAGGGCAGAAGCAAGAGTAACCAAGTGCGGCTCCTAAACCAAAAATAAATAAAACCTGGTAGTTTTGACGTTGTAATTCAGTGCTACATGATCTTGGACACTGTTTTTAATGTATTTTTTGTTTGTTTTTTTGTTTGTTTGTTTTTGGGCCATACCCGGCAAGGCTCAGGGGTTCCTCCTGGCTCTATGCTCAGAAACTGCTCCTGGCAGGCCGGGGGGGACCATATGGGATGCCGGGATTCGGACCACCAGCCTTCTGCATGCAAGGCAAATACACCCTACCTCCATGCTATCTCTCCGGCCCCAATAGTTGCAGTATTTTTGAATAAGAAGATTCTGTGTAAAATGTGAGACTGTACTAGTGAGACTATCTTTATTTTCTTTTGGTCTACAACTGGCAGTGCTCAGGACTTAGTGATGGCATTGCTTTGTGCTTAGGAATCACTCCTGACCATACTCAAGGGCCATATGGAATGACAGGGACCATGTAACTTTATACAAGCTTCACAGAGGCTGGTTTGACATTCAGACCCTTTTCTTGACCCCCCCTTGACCCCTCAACTTTCTTGCTATTTTGTTTACATTTTGGTGATGTTGGGATTGAGGCCCAGAGACTTAAAACATGTAAGGTTTTGTCCTATATCATTGAGCCACATCTCTAGTCAAACAAAGGCTTTCTGGTGGAAAGCTTTCTGTTTGTGTGGTTTTTGATTTGCGGTTCAGGTGCTGTCCTGGCTGGCTCTGACTCCGAGGTCACTCGATGGTGGCTCCAGGCATAGACGGAATGTTGATATGCTGGGGATCAAACTCTGGCCTTCCAGGATGCCAAGATCTGCATGTTTCAGGCTTACTTGAACTGTCTGATTTGGGAACTTTTTGCATGCCATGTTGTGAAAATGTGTTTTTATAGTAAACCTAAATATTGGTTACGAGTAATCTTCTTCTATTTTTAGAACAGTTGAATAGATTTGCTGGATTTGGTATTGGACTTGCAAGGTAATATTATTTCGTAATGTTAATTTTGTTAAATGTGATGCATAAAATTACTAATGTTGCTTTATATATGTATAGATGGAGCAGTAGATTAAATGCTAAATGTTTTGCATGATTTTTTTTAAATCTACTAACTTCATTTTTTTTCTATTGAGGATAGGAATAGTTGTTTAGTTTTATGATCACAAAATACTGTGATCTCCAAATCAAATTGTACATTGGCTCTACTCCCTAAACTCAAATTTTAACAAAACATTTAGCAATATAGAAGATTAGCAACATTTAGCAAAACTTGAAATATTTATCAGTACATTTAGCAGTGTTTAATAGTATAGTGTTTAATAGCAGTGCTTAATGAGTATCATTTACTATTTTTTAAATGATCCATCTATTCAACAGAGGCCAGAAAAACTCAATATTTTAACATTTAAATAAGAATGTTGATATTGGGGCTGGAGCGATACATGGTGGGTAGGTCATTTGCCTCGCACCCGGCCAATCCTGGTTCAATCTAATGTGATCCCCCAAGCCTTTCAGGAGTGAGCCAATTGTAACTTGAGTGCTTCTAGATGTGTCCCAAAAACCAAAAAAAAAAAAAAAAAAAAGTTGATATTTAAGATTGTATTGTTTATTGCAGAACAAGATGATCATTTCCAAAACTTTATTTAATTGAAAAATGACATTATTTGCATAACTAAGCTGGATGATGCTGACATTAGCAACAAAATTTGAAAATTAAAGTCCTTCTAGTAGATTTTTCTTTAGCTGCACATTTTGTACTTACAGCTTCTATTTGATGTGTTAATACACATATTAATATCTCTACATCTGATGGCCACACTGTTATAATTAGCTTTCAGAAGACTTGCTACATAAATAATAGTTAAATTGCTCACTAAAGTCACTAAGTTCAAAGTTTATATATCAAAGCCAATAATTTCAGAAAGCAGATTGTGAAAAAATAGATGATGGCATTGCTGATAGGAGCTTTGTTCATAGAACTTCTGAAAGAAATGACAAACAGGCAGGCACTTTATATTTTAAAGGAAGGAATTTTCCTGGAGGTAATCATCTTTATATTATATGTGCTTTATTTTTATGTTTTTCTTGGTTATCAGTTCACAAATCATACTGAATTTTGTCATCAGAAGAATTTGCATGGATGTAAAACTTTAAAAAGTTTCTTTTAAGGAAGAATAAAGGGTGGTATAGCAGGTCAGGCTCTTCCTTTGCACGTAGCCTACCTGGATGTGATCCCCAACACACCCATGTAGTCCCCTGAGCACTTCTAGGCATGATTCCTGAGTACAGAGTCAATAATAACCCCTGATTTATGGGCTTGGTGTGGCCCAGGAAAAAAAATTCTTTTTTTAAATAGGAAATAAAAAGTTATGCATGATTATTTAGAACATAATTTCAGTTGTGTTATCTAAATTGTATAATAGATTATAAAGTTATCTTGTTAATGAAATTTAATTATTCTTATACAGTCTCTTTACAGAAAATGTTCTGGCCCATCCTTGCATTGTTCTACGTCGCCAATGTCAGGTAAATAAACTTTCCAGTCACCCTCTAGTAATTCTAGCTCTGATTTGAAGTGTTCAATTCAGGTAAATGACTGAGACATTGTAATCTTTACTTCCCTGTGAAGCCATCCAAAATTTGTATCAGTTCTCAAAATTTGGCTCCTAAAACCTGCTTAAAACTTAATTGGGTTTTTCAGAGAACTTATATTTATATTCCAATTCAGGAATCAAAACTGGAAACTTAAATATTTATCAATGTATATATGTAATGACAACTGAGTATTAATATAAGCAATTTTTTGAAAAATATTTTCTATTTTAAAGTAGCGTTTATGTTTGGCAGAATAGAAGATAGCCCTATTTTCATGTCTGCTTTCATAGTAAATCTGTTGCAATATATTGTGAAATTATCGATTGTAACTATAATGATGTGCATCTATATTTGAAAACAGGAATAGTTTACATTTCTTCTATATAATTGCTAGAACTCTTGATATCACATCCAAACTCAAAAGTGAGTGATTTCTTAAAAACCTATTTGTGAAATAAGAAACCACATCAGTTAACCTTTTAAGCTATAACATTAATATTGTATGAGTAAACAGATTTTAGTATGATAGATTTTGGGGGAGGGAGATGGGGCCATATCTGATAGTACTGATGGCTTCCTCCTGGCTTTATTTTAGAATCACTCCTGATAGGGTTATGAGTGGATGGGTATGGGGTGCTGGGAAATCAAACCTGGATCAACACCCTAACTGCTGTTCTATCATTATGGCCTCACTAGCTTCTTTTTCTTTTGCAACACAAAATATTACTTGGATATAGGATGTTTGCTTAGGGAGAGACTTTTTTTTTTAAAATATAATTTTTATTTTGGTCATAGTGGCTTACATATTGTTGACAATAATATTTTAGGTACATAATTACATAAAATCAGGGGGATTCCCATCACCGATTTGTCCTCCCTACACCTCACATTCCCATCCTTCCTCCCATATCCTCCTCTCTCACCCCCCCGGCGGATAGAATATGTGGTCCCCTCTGTGCCTAGCTTACTACTTAGTATCCTTGCACCTGTTTGTTCTTGGTGCCTCCCTTATTTCCCCCCTCTAACTGGGAGGTGGGACTAGATAGTTCAAGTTATGTGGTTTTGTTTGAAGAAGAGAAAAGTAATAAACTGGGGAAAAAATCAAATATGCCAAAAATGGGCGGAATCCTTCTAGACGCTCTCATCATCGGTTTGAGAGACGAAGGGAAAAAGAAGGTGAAACACCCCAACAGTACAAAAAGAAGTGTCAAATAAAATATCCAGTTAGCACTCCAACAATAAAGATAAGCATCACAAAAAAGTCATGGTCTTGAGATAAAAAAACATGGCAGAGCACATAAAGAAAAGAAAGAAAAAAAAGTGAATATAAATGGAGACAACAACTTCAATAACCACACCAAAACAAAGAAATCTACAAAAAGTAGATAGGTAAATAAAAATAAATAAATGAATGAAATATAAAAATAAAAAATGTTTCGTGCTTTTTGCCCTTTTTTTCCCCTCCTGCACAGGCACAGTAAATATTGGGGTCATTCGAAAAGGAATTAAGGAGAGACTTTTATAAAATAATGTTTTGGGAGAGGGACTCTCAGGCATTTCTCAGTGGATCCAAGGGTCAGTCAATACTTAGCCTTCTGTTTCCAACTGTGTCAGTCAGCTAATGTTAGAAGCAAAGGATGTAGTGTTGCTTGGACCTTGCAGTGCCAGGAACCACCAGGGTCACTGCAGTAGTGTTTGGGGTTCTCCAGTAACATACCTAGTAATGATTGTTGGAGTTGGGGACCATAATGGAGCTGGGGGTTGAACCAGGGTCATCAAGTTAGGTATGCGATCTCCCAGGCTGTGAAATTACTATTTTAAACTTTCTCACCAGATGTTCTTCAGCAAAATCCCTTTTTTCTCCTTATTGTGAAGTAAATATGTTATGTTCAAAAAAAGAGTTTAATGCCAGTGCTTTGTATTACTGCTAAGGAGTTAACAGTTTTGTCCACCACTATATTTGTATTATTGAAAATATCGAGACACCATGATTTATAATATCATTAATGATAGAATATCTTATACACACTTGTCCAACACCATACCCACCAGCAAAGTGTCTGTTTACCTTCACCAGTATCTCAAGGACACCCCCCCAGTCACCCCATCTACCCCCAATTAAAGATAGGCTCTGTTCTATAGAGTAACTTTCAGATTCTGCTGCCTTTGGCTATTTGCCCATTCCCTACTGTGTGTCTTTGTATCTTACCTATGAGGAAGATCAGTCTGTATCTGTCCTGTTCCTAATGCAGCTTGATACTCTTCAGATCCATCTGTGTCCTGAGAAATTGATTTTTTCCTTTCTTTTTTACAGCTGACTACTATTCCATTCTGTATTTGTATATGTCACTTGCCTTGGAGTACTTTGATTCTTTCTAGTTCTTGGCTATTGTGAATAGTGCCACCATGAATAGCATTCTAATATTAAAGGAAATATGACTAAATAACACATTTTTATTAAATATTCTATATTTATTTCTATGTATGTTATACTTTTTCTGGGGTGTATATAAGACTAAAATTACATGGTTTTTAAGAGTAATTATATTCATTTATAATTTATTCTAGAATTTAATTGAATTTTTATTTGTGGTTTCCTTGTATTTTTTCTTTTTAAAGTTCTTTTTCTAATTTTTTTTAAATTATATTTAAACACCTTGATTACATACATGATTGTGTTTGGTTTCAGTCGTGTAAAGAACACCACCCATCACCATTGCAACATTCCCATCACCACTGTCCCAAATCTCCCTCCTCCCCATGCGACCCCGGCCTGTACTCTAGACAGGCTTTCCATTTCCCCCATACATTTTCATTATTAGGACAGTTCAAAATGTAGTTATTTCTCTAACTAAACTCATCACTCTTTGTGGTGGGCTTCCTGAGTAAGCTGGAACTTCCAGCTCTTTTCTCTTTTGTGTCTGAAAATTATTATTGCAAGAATGTCTTTCATTTTTCTTAAAACCCATAGATGAGTGAGACCATTCTGCATTTTTCTCTCTCTCTGACTTATTTCACTCAGCGTAATAGATTCTGTGTACATCCATGCATAGGAAAATTTCATGACTTCATCTCTCCTGAGAGCTGCATAATATTCCATTGTGTATATGTACCACAATTTCTTTAGCCATTCATCTGTTGAAGGGCATCTTGGTTGTTTCCAGAGTCTTGCTATGGTAAATAGTGCTGCAATGAATATAGGTGTAAGGAAGGGGTTTTTGTATTGTATTTTTGTGTTCCTAGGGTATATTCCTAGGAGTGGTATAGCTGTATCCTATGGGAGCTCGATTTCCAGTTTTTGGAGGAATCTCCATAATGCTTTCCATAAAGGTTGAACTAGACGGCATTCCCACCAGCAGTGGATAAGAGTTCCTTTCTCTCCACATCCCCGCCAACACTGGTTATTCTCATTCTTTGTGATGTGTGCCATTCTCTGGGGTGTGAGGTGGTATCTCATTGTTGTTTTGATTTGCATCTCCCTGATGATTAGTGATGTGGAGCATTTCTTCATGTGTCTTTTGGCCATTTGTATTTCTTCTTTGTCAAAGTGTCTGTTCATTTCTTCTCCCCATTTTTTGATGGGATTAGATGTTTTTTTCTTGTAAATTTCTGCCAGTGCCTTCCATATTTTGGAGATTAGCCCCTTATCTGATGGGTATTGGGTGAATAGTTTCTCCCACTCAGTGGGTGGCTCTTGTATCCTGGGCACTATTTCCTTTGAGGTGCAGAAGCTTCTCAGCTTAATATATTCCCGTCTGTTAATCACTGCTTTCACTTGCTTGGAGAGTGCAGTTTCCTCCTTGAAGATGCCAGTAATCTCAATGTCCTGGAGTGTTTTGCCTATGTGTTGTTCTAGATATCTTATGGTTTTGGGTCTGATATCGAGGTCTTTCATCCATTTGGATTTGACCTTCATAGATGATGTTAGCTGGGGGTCTAAATTCAATTTTTTGCAAGTGGCTATCCAGTTGTGCCAACACCACTTGTAGAAGAGGCTTTCCCTGCTCCGATTTCCTGCTCCTTTATCAAAAATTAGGTGATTGTATGTCTGGGGAACATTTTCTGAGTATTCAAGCCTATTCTACTGATCTGAGGGCCTGTCCTTATTCCAATACCATGCTGTTTTGATAACTATTGCTTTGTAGTAAAGTTTAAAGTTGGGGAAAGTTATTGCTCCCATATTCTTTTTCCCAATGATTGCTTTAGCTATTCTAGGGTGTTTATTGTTCCAAACGAATTTCAAAAGTGCCTGATCCACTTCTTTGAAGAATGCCATGGATATCTTTAGAGGGATCACATTAAATCTGTATAATGCCTTGGGGAGTATTGCCATTTTGATGATGTTAATCCTGCCAATCCATCACCAGGATGTGTGTTTCCATTTCCGCGTGTCCTCTCTTATTTCTTGGAGCAGAGTTTTATAGTTTTCTTTGTATAGGTCCTTCACATTTTTAGTCAAGTTCATTCCAAGATATTTGAGTTTGTGTGGCACTATTGTGATTGGGGTTGTTTTCTTAATGTCCATTTCTTCTTTATTACTATTGGTGTATAGAAAGGCCATTGATTTTTGTGTGTTAATTTTGTAGCCTGCCACCTTGCTATATGAGTCTATTGTTTCTAGAAGATTTTTGGTAGAGTCTTTAGGGTTTTCTAAGTAGAGTATCATGTCATCTGCAAACAATGAGAGCTTGACTTCTTCCTTTCCTATCTGGATTCCCTTGATATCTGTTTCTTGCTGATCTATAGCAAGGAATTCCAGTGCTTTGTTGAATAGGAGTGGTGAGAGAGGACAGCCTTGTCTTGTGCCAGAATTTAGAGGGAAGGCTTGTAGTTTTTCTCCATTTAGGATAACATTTGCCACTGGCCTATGGTACATGGCCTTAACTATATTGAGAAAGGTTCCTTCCATTCCCATCTTGCTGAAGGTTTTGCTCAAGAATGTGTGTTGGACCTTATCAAATGCTTTCTCTGCATCTATTGATATGATCATGTGGTTTTTATTTTTCTTGTTATTGATGTTGTGTATGATGTTGATAGATTTACGGATGTTAAGCCATCCTTGCATTCCTGGGATGAAACCTACTTGATGGTAGTGGATGATCTTCTTAATGAGGCATTGAATCCTATTTGCCAGGATTTTGTTGAGGATCTTTGCATCTGCATTCATCAGCGATATTGGTCTGTAATTTTCTTTTTTCATAGCATCTCTGTCTGTTTTAGGTATCAAGGTGATGTTGGCTTCATAAAAGATATTTGGAAGTGTTTCCGTTTGTTCAATTTCATGAAAGAGTCTTGCCAGTATTGGTAGTAGTTCCTCTTGGAAAGTTTGAAAGTATTCATTAGTGAATACATCTAGGCCTGGGCTTTTGTTTTTGTGCAGACATTTGATTACCGTTTTAATTTCATCAATGGTGATGGGGGTGTTTAGATATGCTACATCCTCTTCCTTCAACCATGGAAGATTATAAGAGTCCAAGAATTTATCCATTTCTTCCAGGTTCTCATTTTTAGTGGCATAGAGTTTCTCAAAGTAATTTCTGGTTACCCTTTGAATCTCTGTCATATCAGTAGCGATCTCTCCTTTTGCATTCCTAATATGAGTTATCAAGTTTCTCTCTCTCTCTTTCTTTGTTAGGTTTGCCAGTGGTCTATCAATCTTGTTTATTTTTTCAAAGAACCAACTTCTGCTTTCGTTGATCTTTCAGATCGTTTTTTGGGTTTCCACTTCGTTGATTTCTGCTCTCAGCTTTGTTATTTCCTTATGTCTCAGTATTTTTGGGTCCTTTTGTTGAGCACTTTCTAATTCTATTAGCTGTGTCATTAAGCTACTCAGGTAAGCTCCTCCTTCCTTCCTGATGTGTGCTTGCAAAGCTATATTTTCCTCTCAATACTGCTTTTGCTGTTTCCCATAAGTTCTGATAGTTTGTGTCTTTATTATCATTTGTTTCCAGGAACCTTTTGATTTCCTCCTTGATTTCTTCTCGGACCCACCGGTTATTCAGTATGAGGCTGTTTAACTTCCAGGTGTAAAGTTTTTCTTCTGTGTCCCTTTGGAATTCACAAATAATTTCAGAGCCTTGTGGTCAGCAAAGGTAGTCTGCAAAATTTCTCTCCGCTTGATATTATGGAGGTATGTTTTATGTGCCAGCATGTAGTCTATCCTGGAGAATGTCCCACGTACATTGGAGAAGAATGTGTATCCAGCTGTCTGGGGATGGAGTGTCCTATATATATCCACTAGGCCTCTTTCTTCCATTTCTCTCCTCAGGTCTAGTATATTCTTGTTGGGTTTCAGTCTGGTTGACCTATCCAGTGTTGACAAAGCCATGTTGAGGTCCCCCACAATTATTATGTTGTTATGGATATTATTTTTTAGATTTGTCAACAGTTATATTAAATGTTTTGCTGGCCCCTCATTCGGTGCATATATGTTTAGGAGAGTTATTTCTTTCTGCTCTACATACCCCTTGATTAATATAAAATGTCCATCTATGTCCCTTACAACTTTCTTGAGTATAAAGTTTGCATTATCTGATATTAGTACGGCCACTCCAGCTTTTTTATGGGTGTTGTTTGCTTGGATATTTTTTCTCTAGCCTTTTATTTTGAGTCTATGTTTGTTCTGACTATTCAGGTGCGTTTCTTGTAGGCAGCAGAAGGTTGGATTGAGTTTTTTGATCCATTTAGCCACTCTGTGTCTCTTGTCTGGTGCATTTAGTCCATTGACATTGAGAGAAAGCATTGTCCTGGGATTTAATGCCATGTTTATATCGAAATTTGGTGTGTCTTTTCGTTAGTCTTGTTTTAAATTAGGTCTTTCAATTTTTCTCTTAAGACTGGTTTTGACCAGATGCACCAACAATATCTTGTCGCATTGCTTCTCCTTTGCATAGGCACATCAAAATGGGAAAATAATACATATACAAACAAGTTCTTATCTAATAGAGATGGGAACACAAATTTGGTAATGTAATTAGGCCTTTTACCCTGAACATTGGCATAATGTTTTGGCTCCGTCCTCAGAAGATTGGCCATCGCCCACACACACCTGAACTTTGGAAACAACCACAATTGTCTTTAACATTCCCAGGATCCAAGCCTCTACCAGAGAAAACTTACCACTGCATAGGCATTGACTGACTCCAAAAAGTACTACCAACACCCAGGTGACTCAGCAACAGTCTGCATGCAGATCAGATTGCTCTGCATTTAATGATATGCTGAAACTAGAGGATGCTTCACATCAGCCTGACATCAACGAAAGAAATGCACAGAATCCAGAGTCTTTAAATATAAAAGTCTGAAAGCAACTATAGCTAAAGTGTAAAAAAGTTTCACCGGGACCTTGAGAATGACTGGAATTGGGTAGACTAGTATGCCTGGATCCCAGAGTCTGTCTTATGCCAATAAACTTCTGGGTGAAGCCTTTTGTAATCAGGTCAAGGATTTTTTTTCCCATTTTTCCATTTTTCTGGACCTATGCAAACATTGGCGATTGCCACTATCACACCTTTATTATATTTTTTTACTCATCCTTTAAGGAAAAAAATACAACTCACTGAACATAAAAACAAATTACTGTAGTAGAATGCCTGTCTCGAAAACAGGCAGGGGATGGAAAGGGGGGAAGGGGTAAAGTTGCACTGGTGAAGGGGGTTGTTTTGGTTATGACTGTAACCTAAATATGATCATGTTACTTAAATAAAAAATATATTTAATTAAAAAAATAAAATAAGATAAATAAAATCATTTAAAATAAGATAACAAAAAAAAGACTGGTTTTGAGTCTGTAAAGTTTCTGAACTGTTTTTTGTCTGTGAAACTATGTATTCTTCCATCAAACCTGAAAGTGAGTTTTGCTGGGTACAGTATTCTAGGTGAAGCATTCATTTCATTCAGTCTTGTCACGATATCCCACCATTGCTTTCTGGCCTTGAGTGTTTCTGGTGACAGGTCTGCTGAAAATCTCAAGGATGCTCGGTTGAATGTAATTTCCCCTTTTGATCTTGCTGTTTTCAGAATTCTGTCTCTATCAGTGGGATTCGTCATTGTGACTAGGATGTGTCTTGGGGTGGTTTTTCTGGGATCTCTTTTGGTTGGTACTCTTCGAGCATGCAGGATTTGATCACATATATTCTTTAGCTCTGGAAATTTCTCTTTAATGATGTTCTTGACTGTTGATTCTTCCTGGGAATTTTCTTTCTGGGTCTCTGGGTCTCCAATGATTCTTAAGTTGTTTCTGTTGATCTTATCATAGACTTCTATTTTCATCTGTTCCCATTCTTTGACTAATTTTTCCATTGTCTGTTCATTTGCTTTAAGTTTTTTTTTCCAATCTCTCCTGCTGTATGGAATTGTTATGTATCTCATCTTCCACAGCACCAAGTCTCTTCTCAGCTTCTGATACCCTGTCCCAGAGCTTATCCATTTTGTCATTCACTTCATTTACTGAGTTTTTCAGGCCTGTTAGTTGACTGGTTATTTCAGTTTGGAGTTTTATGATTTCTGTCTTCATATTTTCTTGGTTCTTATTAGTGTTCTGTTCAACTCGATCCATGGTTTCTTTGAGTTCTTTGAGCATCTTCCATATTGCTAGTCTATAATCCTTATCTGAGAGGTTGATTAGTTGGTTGGTCATTATCTGGTCATCAGAATTGTCATCTTCATTCTCTATGTCTGATGCTGGCCTGTGTTGTTTCCGTATTGTCACACTTGTATTGTGGGTTTTTCTACATGTTGTGGTGGTATTCATTGGCTAAATGATGCAGGCAGCACACTCCTCTTGCTCCGCCCTTTCTGGATGGGTCGACTTTCCTCCAAGGGAGGGGAGTCCTCCGTGGGTGAAGCCTCACACAGGATCAAATCTTAGGCCCAAGCACGCAGCAGAGAAGACAGTCTGGAGAGAAATGCTGGGCTTCAGTGATCCAGCACAGTTCTTAGTGTGACTTTTTCTTCTTGTTGCGATGGTGTTCTTTTTTTAGAAAGAGCGCACAGCCGCGTAGCGAAGCAGAGCCTCTTTTTGGCCCATTCCCAAGAGGTTCATGCAACAGGATAATAGACACACACAGGCAGCACTCAAGATTTTTCACAGTCGGGCCCCACTGGGCAGGCATAGTTTCGTTGATTTTCCCAGCCTGTCCTTGTATTTTTTCATAGCTCTTTATGTCTGAACAAAATTTTGGGAGAAAATAGTCACGAAATATCTTTTTTTACAGGTTAATTACCATGCTCGATATTATCATCTCACTCCATTTACGGTCATAAATATTATGTATAGCTTCAACAAAACTCAGGTAAGATTTAATAGATTATTCAAATTATATATAACAGCCATTTGCTGTTAGTAATAAAATAAGAGTAATTCTGTTTAATAAAGTATCTTAATTCTTGTACAGAACTAAGAGCATTGTAACGATCCCTTTGGTTTTTTAAAATAATTAGTGAATTTTATACCACCATAATGAAATACTATGGTATTTAATCAATATTGTATCATTTCATTGGATTATTCACCTCTCACCTAAGTTTAGGCCATCCAGTGAATATTAAAATGATAATGGGGCTAATTTGATTCTACATCACTGCTTCAGTGGCCTTTAGAACAGTGTTTTTCAGTTGCTGGTCTCTGTCCAGTATCAGTTGCAGGTACAGGAAGATGGAAAACTACTGGTCTACCACCTTGGTTAATCCTGCCAGTTTATAGACTGTGCTGATCTATAGGTCTGAGAAGGTATAATAATGCTGCTTTAGAACAATGTTTAATTGGAAAATGTCAGTAAATAATCACTATCAAGTTTTGTTAAGACCTTTATTTTTTCTAATGACAGTACAATTTGTTCCTTTTAGGGACCACGAGCCCTGTGGAAAGGAATGGGAAGTACATTTATTGTCCAGGGAGTCACACTTGGAGCAGAGGGACTAATCAGTGAATTTACACCTTTGCCAAGGTACTTTTTGTTATTTTATAAATATCCATAGTAAATATTGATACATGTAATAGTTTTTAAAATGTATTTTGTCTATTGGGGACATGGTACAATTTCGATAGAACACTTGCTTTGGAGACCTGACCCGTAAGCTGAGTCTCCATCAACAGAGCCAGTTTTGATCTCTGACACCACACAATTAGAGTGCAACCATCTATGCAAACACTACATTTATAGTATGTTACTCAGGGCCAGAGAGAGAGAGCACAGCAGGAGGGCTTTTGTCTTGCATGTGGCCAACACAGGCTGACCCTGGTTCGATTCCTGGCATCCCATATGGTCACCCAAGCCTGCCAGGAGCAATTTCTGAGCGCTGCCGGGTGTAACCCAAAAACAAAGAAAAAAAATAAGGTGTGTTATCCTCAGTGAGCACCATATACAAAGGCATTTAAGAGAACCACATTGTAGCAAAGTGTTTTACAGACCATTGTTATGATATAATAAGTAGTAGCAAGAACAGTAACAGAAAGAGAAAAGGGGAAGTTATTTTGGATTAGCAATATGCCTGAATAGAGGAAACCTTTAATTTTATCTTACGACCAAAAGATCTTCCCAGATCTAATATTATCTATCTTGTCATTCCTCCAAGTATGTATTGTTAGTCATTAACATACAGATAGAAATATGTAAGCTTCTATTCAGTAGCAATTAGACGAAGGGACTCATATAGTCAGGTTATGGTAGATTGTGATTAGTGCTATAATTATACTCCTTTCTGAACACAAGGGAAGCTGCCTGGAGTTATTGGAAAGGATTTTTTTAAGTAGCTGGAAGAGTAGAGAGAAATAGTATAGTTGGTTGGGCACTATTCTCATACACAGACAACCTCAACTTGATTCCTGGCACTGCATAAAGTTCCTTGAGTCCCAATAGAAATGATCCCTGAGCACAGAACCAAAAGCAAGCTCTAAGCACTGCCAGCTAGGACCCCAAAACAAAAACAAAAACAAAAAAAACCTGGAACTTGATTTAATTTTTAAAATTATGTATAGGAATTTACTTGGAAGAATAGAAATTCCAGTAAGAAGGGTAGCATGCCCATATCTGTGGTGGTTAGAGAGTCTGAGTAACAATCATATTTTGCTTGGAATACTAGATGTGTAAGTACAATAATAGGAGAGAAGAAAAGCATGGTTTTGACTTTGTAGGAGACTTGAATTTTTATTCTCTAGAAAGTTGGGGCATAAAGTTTTTTTTAGCTCTTTTTCTTAAATTACGTTACTAATTTTGATTACGTTGGTCCAGTAGAAGTTGAATTCAAGTAGCAGTGGGAAAAAAGGAGTTGTTAAAATAATTTTTCTACAGCTTTTATGGTAATCTTTGGCAGACCAAACGATCTAAACTGTGTAGAAGAGTGATGAGCCATCATACATTCAGACATCTAATTGATCAATGTTGATATATTAGAAAGGGCAGAGGTATAAGAAAGTGAATTTTATGCAATGACTGAAATTTCTATATTTGAAGCAAGTTGAAGGATTCATGCAGAAGAATAATTTGGAGTGGCGATGAACATAAAAATTTAATTTCAGTAGATAATTTGAGGTTTTTGCAGGACCTTTTAGAAGAAAATGTCTTCTGTGGTTAGAATCATGGATGAGTGGCTGGAGCGGTGGTGTAGGCAGTAAAGCATCTATCTGCCTTACCCAAGCTAGCGTTCGATATCCTGATGTCCCATGTGGTCCCCAAGCCAGGAGCGATTTCTGAACAGTTAGCCAGGAGTAACCCCTGAGCGTCACCCAGTGTGGCGCAAAAACCTAAAGGAAAAAAAAGAATCATGGATGAGCTAATCATAGAAAATTTGGAGGCATATTTTTGATATCTGTGATAAAAATGGGTGTTAAAGCAATACTAGATTTCTTTAAGGGAAATTCCTTAAGGGATTTCCTTGAGTGACACAAAGTGGACTAAGTGTGGGCCGGAGCAATAACACCATGGTTAGGCGTTTGCCTTGCACGCAGCCAACCTGGGATGGACCCATTTTGATTTCCGGCTTCCCATATAGTCTACTGAGTCTGCCAGGAGCAATTTCTGAGTGCAAAGCCAGGAGTAACCCCTGAGCACCACCAGGTATGGCCCCAAAACAAAACAAAAAAACAAACGAAGTGGACAAAGAGGAAAATTCTGGTCAGTATGTGTGTACTTAAGTATAATTGTTGTGGGGCTGTGGATCAGAGGAGTAGGGATAAGAGCTACTCACACACAGAACAGACTGAAAATAGAAAAAGGACAGAGAAAAAATGTGCCCCAAACAAGGGATAAGGAAATTAGGAAAATTGCTTCTGGGTCTCTTTTCCTTCCGAAGCAGAATAAGATCATTGTGAGAAAGTAAGATGAGCACTGAGGTTAAAATAGAAAAAACATGAGAAAAATGGGATCAGATTTCAGACAGTAGCACCTCTTCATTAAGAAATGGAACTTTGCAAGAAATAGATTAAAGTAATGTTGGAAATAGCATGTTTATTTCAGTACTGTTGGCAGTATTTAATTTTTGTGTCACCACTTGTATCCTAGGGATAATATTAAAGGCATTGAATGGTATATAATCGCTCTCTTTTAAGAACTTATGTCCTAAAATTTCTTTGATAAAGATGGAAACAAAATATTTGCCAAGTTAAAGTTTCCTCTCATACTTCAACATTTAAGTTTCTGCCTTTGGCTCACTTTTTTTGTTTGTTTGTTTTTTGGGGGAGCCATACCAGCAGTGCTCAGGGAGCCATGTGGACTGCCAGGATCAAACCCTAGTCAGCCACATACTAGGTGGGCTTTTTACCCAGTTTTATTTCTCGCTCTGGACTAGCTTTTAGAAGTGGGCTAAGATCAAAGTCATACTTAACCATTCATTATATGTTGTTGATATTTGTTAATGAATGCAGTTCTCTAAATATTTTACAAAATTCTGGATTTTCAGCATGGTAAAGCATAGTGAATTCTACACTTACAGTCAAAATAAATCATGACAGTACCATATTTAATTTCACTTTAGAAAAGTAACACCGTCTCTCTAAAAGCAGAATTGAAGTCACCATTTATGTTTCAGTCAAAGGTTTCATTAAAGAAGTAGGGATTTGAAGGCACAGATTTCATTAAACTTTGTTGGATTTACTTCCTCAGTATCTTTTTTTTTTTTGAGGGTGAATCTAAATCTATTGAAAGTTACAGCGGGATATTTAAGCAAGATTTTTGCGAGTCATAATATTTTGTGGTATGTAAAAAACTCACATCTGTTTTTCTGCAGAGTTAAACATATACTTTTTTTTAAATTAAATTTTTTTTTAATATCTTTTTACAAATACAGTTGTAGTTGGGTTTCAGTCATGTAAAGAACAACCCCTTTCACCAATGCAACATTCCTATTCCCAATGTCCCAAATCTCTCCCCTCCCTCTCCCACCCCCCATCCCCCCTGCCTGTACTCTAGACAGGCTTTCTACTTCCCTCATTCATTCACATTGTTATGATAGTTCTCAGTGTAGTCATTTCTCTAACTGTAGTCATCACTCTTTGTAGTGAGCTTCATATTGTGAGCTGGACCTTCCAGCCCTCCTCTCTTTTATCTCTGAAAATTATTGTAAAAATTTCTTTTATTTTTCTTAAAACCCATAGATTAGGGAGACTATTCTGCGTCTATCTCTTTTCCTCTTATTTCACTCAGCATAATAGATTCCATGTAGATCTATGTATAGGAAAATTTCATGACTTCATCTTCCTGACAGCTGATAGTAATATTCCATTGTGTGTATGTACCACAGTTTCTTTAGACATTCATCTGTTGGGCAACTAGGCTGTTTCCAGAGTCTGGCTATTGTAAATAGCACTGCAATGAAATATAGGTGTGAGAAAGGGATTTTTGTGTTGTATTTTTGTGTTCCTAAGGGTATATCCCTAGGAGTGGCAAAGCTAGATTGTATGGGAGCTCAGTTTCCAGTTTTTGGAGGAATCTCGATATCACTTTCCATAAAGGTTGGACTAGACGGCATTCCCACCAGTAGTGAAAGAGTTCCTTTCTCTCCACATCCCTGCCAGCACTGCTTGTTCTCATTCTTTGTGATGTGTGCAATCTCTGTGGCATGAGATGATACCTCATAGTTGTTTTGATTTGCATTTCTCTGATGATTAGTGATGTGGAACATTTTTTCATGTGCCTTTTGTATTTCTCCTTTGGCAAAGTGTCCATTTCTTATCCCCATTTTTTGATAGGATTCGATGTTTTTTTTCTCGTAAAGTTCCGTCAGTGCCTTGTATATTTTGGATATTAGCCCCTCCCTTATCTGTGAAGCTGTGTATACTTCCTTCAAACCTGAAAATGAGTTTTGCTGGGTGCAGTATTCTAGGCAAAGTATTTATTTCATTGAGTTTTGTCACTATGTCCCACCACTGCCTTGTGGTCTTGAGTGTTTCTTGTGACAAATCTGCTGTAAATCTCAAGGATGCTCCCTTGAATGTAATTTCCCTTTTTGTTTTTGCTGCTTTCAGTATTCTGTCTACCTATGGGATTCGTCATTGTGACTAGGATGTGTCTTGGGGTGTTTTTCCTGGGGTCTCTTTTAGTTGGTACTCTTCGGGCATGCAGGATTTGGTCACATGTATTCTTTAACTCTGGTAGTTTCTCTTTAGTGATGTTCTTGACCATTGATTTTTTCCTGGAGATTTTCTTCCTGGGTCTCTGAGACTCCAATGATTCTTAAGTTGTTTCTGTTGAGCTTATCAAAGACTTCTATTTTCATCTGTTCACGTTCTTTGAGTAATTTTTCCATTGTTTGATCATTTACTTTAAGGCTTTTTCCATCTCTTCTGCTATGCATCTTCCAGCTCACTAATTCTTTACCTTGTTGGAGAGGTTTTTCATTGAGTTTTTCAATTCGTCTACTGAGTTTTCAGATATGTTATTAGACCTGTTATTTCAGTTTGGAGTTTTCTGATTTCTGTCTTCATATTTTCTTGGTTCTTATTAGTGTCCTGTTCAACTCGATCTATGCTTTCTTTGAGTTCTGTGAACATCCTCCATATTTCTTCTCTAAACTTCATATCTGAGAAACTAACTGGGTGGTTGGCTTTTTTGGGTCATCAGAGTTGTCATCTTCATTCTCTATGCCTGGTGTTGGACTGCCTTGTTTTCCCATTGTGATGCTTGTATTGTGGGTTTTTCTACGCATTGTGGTGGTATTCATTGGCTAAATGATGTGCAGGGCCGGGTAGGGAAGCAGAGCAGCCGCGCTCCTCTGGCTCCACCCTTTGTGAGCGGGTCGACTCACCTCCAAGGAGGGGGTCTTTGGAGGGGTGGGGGAAGCCACACAGGATCAAGTCTTAGGCTGGAGCAGGCAGAGAATCAAGTCCAGAGAAGTCTGCTGAACTTTAGAGACCCAGCACACTACTTCCTCAGTATCTTATGAATGAATACATGAAGGATTGACTTTCTTATATTTTAGCTGGATAATTTTGGTAAGCAATTCCACTCATTAATGTGTTTACTTTTATAATGTTTTCTGAATACCTACTATGTGCCACATCATCTCATGAGTATCAAGCATACAGAGAAGAATCAAAACTCTTCTAGAGGCTTAGAAAGGATGGGGCTGATGAGAGTATAGCAAATCGAGTTCTTGTCATGTGTACTTCTGACCCAGATTCAGTCCCGGTACTCCATGTGGTTCCTCAAGCTCTGCAAGGTATAATCCCTGAGTGAGAACTAGGAGTTCAAAACAACAACAAAATCTAGTGTACAGGAAAAACATTAAGTAAAATAGAGCCAGAAAAGAATAAATAATTACAAGCCGAGATGTACTGTCTATGAAAGAACATTGCCTCTAGGAATATGAGATTGAAGTTGAGATCCAAATGGTGATTGAATTATAGAAGAGTTATAGAAGGGTCACATGTGTTGGGGGGAGAACTAGGTCACTTGTGAGCAGGCCCACATGGCTGATACTGAGAAAAAGATGGAAACCCAGGTGCGAATAGAATGAAGGAATAGGGGAAAGCCAGCCTGCGTGGCCTAGTAGACTACTTTAAAAAGAAGAATAGGGGGACGGAGCGGTGGCACATAGCAGTAAGGCGTCTGCCTTGCTAGCGTTAGCCTTGGTACAATTCCCCATCATCCCATATGGTCCCCCAAGCCAGGAGCAATTTCTAAGCGCATAGCCAGGAGTAAGGATTAACCCCTGACCATCACCGGGTATGGCCCCCTCAAACAAACAAAAAAATAAAAAGAGAAGTTTAAAAGCAGGGTTCAATAACATAATCATATTTTCTTTCTTTTTTTTTTTTTTTTTTTTTGAGGGAGGTTCCCACACCTGTGCTCTAGTTACTCCTGGCTCTGCCCTCAGAAATTGCTGCTGGCAGGCTTGAGGGACCATATGGGATGCTGGGAATTGAACCTGGGTTCATCCCAGCTCAACTGCATGCAAAGCAAACACTCTACCACTTTGCTATCAGATATACTATTTTTTTTTTTTTTTTTTGGTTTTTGGGTCACACCCAGGAGCTCTCAGGGGTTACTCCTGGCTCTACACTCAGAAATCGCCTCTGGCAGACTTGGGGGGACCATATGGGATGCCGGGATTCGAACCACCATCCTTCTGCATGCAAGGCAAAAGCTCTACTTGCATGGTATCTCTCCGGCCCAGATTTACATTTTTAACTGAGGGACATCATGGGTCCAAACCCTGTGATGTTATGGTGGTGTTTTCTTTAACTAGAAATGATTAGGTGGACTGGAATATTAGTACAGTAGGTAGGGAATTTCTCCTGCCAACCCATATTTGAACCCCAGTATCCCATATGGTCCCATGAGCTTGCTAGGGGTACTTTTTGAGTTTAGAGCTAGGAGTAACTCCTGAGCATACCCCTCCCCCCTAATATTAGATCTTTAACGAAGAGTATTGTGCATTTGGTGGTGGTGAATTATAACAATTGTATGTCAAGACACTAAGACATTTATTGACATAAATGTTAATACTAGTGTCAACATACTACACTTTAAAAAGGAAGTCGTGGTATATATGCACTGTGGGAATGCTCCTATAAGAAAAGATAGACTCTTGAAGTTTGCTATAATTTGGACTGAACTGGAAGATATCATGTTAAATAAAATAAGTCAGAGGGATAAAGCAAATACAGGAAGATCTCACTTATCTATCACATTTAAAGAAACAAAACAAGGAAGTGACTAAAACAACCAAATGCCCAACAACAGTAAAGAAATTTATCTATAAACCATTTCCTTTGAGGTGCAGAAGCTTCTCAGCTTAATATAGTCCCATTTGTTTATCTCTGCTTCCACTTAAACAAATCATTTATAACCATCACAATGGTTTGTTTATCAGCAGGAGTGCTTAAGATAACTTGGTAAGGATTCTTAGATTTAGGCTGTAGCTAATCCAAAGGAAATTGAGTTTTCTGGGTTTAATAAGACCCAGCTACCAGGCTGAATTTTAGTTGTGGTTAGTTCTTCATTTGGGTGAGCCATTAGCATAATAGCATATTCTTGAATTACCTGATGTTCTTTTCCTAAGTTAATAATACAAATCTATAATAAAGAATGCCTCTGCACTCCTATGTTCATTGCAGCACTATTTACAATATCCAAAATCTGGGGAACAACCAGGTGCCCAACAACTGGTGAATGGCTAAAATAATTAAGGTATATCTACATAATCGAATGATATGCAACTTTTAGGAAAAATGATGCCATGAAATTTGCTTATACATGGATGCTGAGTGAAATGAGTCAGAGGGAGAGGGATAGACATAGAATAATCTCATTCATTTGTGGGATATAAGAAAATAAAAGATAGTATGGTAATAATACCTAGAAACAATAGAGATAAGGATCAAGAGGACCAGTCCATGGTAGGAAGCATGGTGAATGCAGTTAGGGTAGTATATGCCTATTGTGATAGTTGTGATCATTCTAGACAAGAACTGGGTGTTGAAAGGGGATAAAATAATATACATGGTACCCCTTCATTAGCAATAGTGGAAAACACTGTGTCAAAAAAGGAAAGAAAGAGAGAGAAGTAAACTGCCTGCCCCAGAGGAAGGAAATTGTGTTGGGTCAGAGAGGGTGGGAAGGAAGCTGGGAACATTCGTGGTGGGAAATGTGCACTGGTGAAGGGTGATGTACATTATATGACTGAAATTCAATCATGGAAATTTTATACCCACAGTGCTTAAATAAAGTAATCATGTTTTGTTTTGTTTTGTTTTTAAAGAGGGCCTAAAACTCTAAGGGACTAAGTTGAAGTTTGACCTTAGGAGTTAGTCTGTACCTGAGGTCTATTAGCAAGAATTGAACTTGCATGACTCAGGTCTCTTGACAGTTCTTATTCTTTCTTTCTTTTTTTAAATTAGTATATTTATTTAAGCAATACTTCTCATTCTTATGAGCTTAATGGGGGATTTAAATAGGAAATACGTTATTTACTGATGTCTGTAACTCCACCCTGGATTTAGGTGTAGCTACCTGAGACTCACCCATTTCTGGGAGGGTCTTGGGAACCAGATATTATGTGTGACCTTACCTGCGAGACCCGCCCATTCCTGGGAGGGGTCTTGGAAAAGGTAGATAAGCCTTTGACCCAGGGGATTCGGCCTGTCTGCCCTGCTGGGCTCTCTGGCTTTTGGGTCTTTGCCTCTTTTGGTCTTTGACCAAGATGGAGGTCAAAGGAAGATGGCTGAAAGGAGTTAAGATGCAGGGCTAGCCTAGAATGGCTGAATGCTTAATTGGTTATGATAGTGGCCACACATGTGGTGAATAGGGCATGAATAAAGCTGATGCTTCCTGATGCCTGTCTCTGGATGAGTCTGATTTCACCATTCACCTGGGCCTGGGACCCGTCGGCTGGATGGGGGTTGCAGAGTCACATGGCCTGGGATGGCATCCACTTCCATCCAGCCCCATCGTTATTTATTTAATTCAACAGATGTCTATTAGTGCCCTTCGTTCTTATATTTAAAAAGATTTTCTTTTGGGACCAGAGAAATAGCATGGAGGTAGGCTATGCTTGCATGCATAAGGATGGTGGTTCGAATCCCGGCATCCCATATGGTCCCCTGAGCCTGCCAGAAGCGATTTCTGAGCAGAGCCATAAGTAACCTCTGAGTGCTGCCGGGTGCGACCCAAAAACCAAAAAAAGAAAAAGTTTTTCTTTCATATCATTTTCCTTCTTTCCTTTTCCCTTCCCCATCCATTCTTTTTCCTTGACCTTTTATTTTGATATCCTCTTTAATATCTCATTTTTCTTTGTAACTAGTGATACTTTTTTCTTTCCTCTATCAGCTTCTTTTATCAGGACATATACAAGCAGTTTCTATTCTTTAAAGAAAGGACAAAATATTCATTATAATTTATTTTTCCTATTATTTACAAATGATTAAAAATTGGTTGTCATTTTAAAATAGGACTAACTCATGATCTTCAAAATAGCATAACTTTTGCTTTATGTAAGTTTATCTTTGTTTTTCAGAGAAGTTTCACATAAATGGAATCTTACACAAATAACAGAACACCTTTTACTAAAATCGTAAGTATTGAAAGTGATGTTTATTTAAAAAAATTTTTATAGCCTTAACACAGAAATATATATATATATATATTTTTTTATCATCTGGAAATTTTTTCTTTTTCTTTTTTCCTTAATATTTTTTCTTTAAACACTTTGGTTACAAACATGATTGTGGTTAGGTTTCAGTCATATCAGATGACACGCCCCATCACCAGTGCAACATTCCCATCACCAATGACCCAAATATCCCTCTTCCCCTCCCTGCCCCTACCAGTACTCTAGACAGACTTTCCATTTCCCTCATATATTCTCATTATAGGTTAGTTCGCAATGTGGTTATTTCTCTAACTAAACTCATCACTCTTTGTGGTGAGATTCATGAGGTCAGCTGTAACGTCCAGCCCTCCTTTCTTTTGTCTCTGAAAATTGTTGAGAAATGTCTTTCATTTTTCTTAAAACCCATAGATGAGTGAGACCATTGTCCGTCTTTCTCTCTCTCACTAATTTATTTCACTCAGCATAATAGATTCCATGTACCATATTTTCCGGCGTATAAAACGACCCTTCAACCCATGAAAAACTTCCTAAAAGTCGTGAGTCGTATTATATGCTGGTATACAGCATGCTGAAACTTGTTCCAGCTTCAGGGACGAGTGATCCGCACCCCTCTTACTTTTAAGAAGTAACTTACTTTTAAGACTTTTAGGAAGTTTTTTATGGGTTGACGGGTCGTCTTATATGCCGGCAAATATGGTACATCCATGTATAGGAAAATTTCATGACTTCATCTCTCCCGGTGGCTACATAATATTTCGTTGTGTATATGTACCACAGTGTCTTTATCCATTCATCTGTTGAATGGCATCTTGGTTGTTTTCAGAATCTTGCTATGGTAAATAGTGCTGCAATAAATATAGGTGTAAGGAAGGGGTTTTTGTATTGTATTTTTGTGTTCCTAGGGTATATTCCTAGGAGTGGAATAACTGGATCATATGGAAGCTCAATTTTCACTTTTTGGAGGAATCTCCATATCACTCTCCAGAAAGGTTGAACTAGTCGGCATTCCCACCAGCAGTGGATAAGAGTTTCTGTCTCATCACATCCCCACCAACACTGCTTGTTCTCATTCTTGGTGATGTGTGCCAGTCTCTGTGGTGTGAGGTGGTACCTCATAGTTTTGATTTGCATCTCCCTGATGATTAGTGATGTGGAGCATTTTTTCAGTGCCTATTAGCCATTTGTATTTCTTCTTTATCAAAATGTCTGTCCATTTCTTCTCCCCATTTTTTGATGGGATTAGATGTTTTTTTTCTTGTAGAGTTCTGTCAGTGCCCTGTATATTTTGGATATTAGCCCCTTATCTGATGGGTATTGGGTAAATAGTTTCTCCCACTCTGTGGGTGACTCTTGTATACTGGGCGCTATTTCTTTTGAAGTGCAGAAGCTTCTCAGCTTAATATATTCCCATCTATTAATCTCTGCTTTCACTTGCTTGGAGAGTGCCATTTCCTCTTTGAAATGTCCTTAGTCTCAATGTCATGGAGAGGTATACCTACATGTTGTTCTATATACCTTATGGTTTCATGTCTGATATTGAGGTCTTTAATCCATTTGGATTTGCCCTTCATACATGATGTTAGCTGGGGGTCTAAGTTCGGTTTTTGCAAGTAGCTAGCCAGTTGTGTGCCAACACCACTTGTTGAAGAGGTTTTCGTTGCTCCATTTAGGACAGGGGTCTTAATCTTGCGGCCCTTGGAATGCAAACGCCCTCCATACAACATATTGTGGCCCTGCCCTTGAGGAATCTTTTTTGTTTTGTTTTGTTTTAGTTGTCACACCCCCCAATGTTCAACTGACTTTGCACTCAAGGATCACCCCGACTTTGCCTCCTGCGTCCCCCAGGTAAATTGAGTTTGAGACCCCAGATTTAGAACTTCTTGCTCCTTTATCAAAGATTAGGTGATCTTTTATCTGGGGAACATTCTCTGACTACTCAAGTCTATTCCACAGATCTATGGGTCTGTCTTTATTCCAATCCCATTCTGTTTTGATAACTATTGCTTTGTAATACAGTTTAAAGTTGGGGAAAGTAATGCCTCCCATATTCTTTTTCCCAATAATGCTTTGATATTCGAGGGTGTTTATTGTTCCAAATGAATTTCAAAAGAGCCTGATCCATTTCTTTGAAGAATGGCATGGGTACCTTTAGAGGGATCGCATTAAATCTGTACAATGCTTTGGGGAGTATCACAATTTTAATGATGTTAATCCTGCCAAACCATGAGCAGGGTATGTGTTTCCATTTCCGCGTGTCCCCTCTTATTTTTTGGAGCAGAGTTTTATAGTTTTCTTTGTATAGATCCGTCACATCTTTAGTCAAATTAACTCCAAGATATTTGAGTTTGTGTGGCACTAATGTGAATGGGGTTGTTTTCTTAATGTCCATTTCTTCCCTATTATTATTGGTGTATAGAAAGGCCATTGATTTTTGTGTGTTAATTTTGTACCTGCCACCTTGCTATATGAGTCTATTGTTTCTAGAAGTTTTTTGGTAGTCTTTAGGGTTTTCTAAGTAGAGTGTCATGTCATCTACAAACAGTGAGAGCTTGACTTCTTCCTTTCCTATCTGGATGCCCTTGATATCTGTTTCTTGCTTATCTATAGCAAGGACTTCCACTGCTTTGTTGAATAGGAGTGGTGAAAGAGGACAGTCTTGTCTTGTGCCAGAATTTAGAGGGAAGGCTTTTAGTTTTTCTCCATTGAGGATAATATTTGCCACTGGCTTGTGATAGATGGCTTTAACTATATTGAGAAAGGTTCCATCCATTCCCATCTTGCTGAGAGTTTTGATTAGAATGGGTGTTGGACCTTATCAAATGCTTTCTCTGCATCTATTGATATGATCATGTGATTTTTATTTTTTTGTAGATGTTGTATATTATGTTGATAGATTTATGGATGTTAAACCATCCTTCATTCTTGGGGTGAAACCTACTTTATCGTAGTAGATGATCTTTTTAATCAGGCATTGAATCCTATTTGCCAGGATTTTGTTGAGGATCTTAGCATCTGTTTTCATCAGGGATATTAGTCTGTAATTTCTTTTTTTTTTTTTTTTTTGTAGCATTTCTGTCTGGTTTAGGTATCAAGGTAATGTTGGCTTCATAAAAGTTATTTGGAAGTGTTCCCCTTTTTTTGATTTCATGGAAGAGTCTTGCGAGGATTGATAGTAGTTCCTCTTGGAAAGTTTGAAAGAATTCATTAGTGAATCCATCTGGGCCTGGGCTTTTGTTATTGTTATTGTTATTTGTTATTTTGTTATTGATTACCGTTTTTATTTCATCAATAGTGATGGGGTTGTTTAGATATGCTACATCCTCGTTATTCAACCATGGGAGGTTATGAGTCCAAGAATTTATCCATTTCTTCCAGGTTCTCATTTTTAGTGGCATAGAGTTTCTCAAAGTAGTTTCTGATTACCCTTTGAATCTCTACAATATCAATAGTGATCTTCCCTTTTTTTTTCTAATACGAATTACCAAGTTTTTCTCTCTTTCTTTGTTAGTTTTGCTAATGGTCTGTAAATCTTGTTTATTTTTTCGAAGAACCAACTTCTTCTTTTGTTGATCTTTTGGATTGTTTTTTGGGTTTCCACTTCGTTGATTTCTGCTCTCAGCTTTGTTATTTCCTTCTGTCTCCCTATTTTTGGGTCCTTTTGTTGAGCACTTTTAGTTCTATGAGCTGCGTCATTAAGCTATTCAGGTAGGCCCCTTCTTCCTTCCTGATGTGTGTTGCAAAGCTATAAATTTTCCTCTCAGTACTGCTTTTGCTGTGTTCCATAAGTTCTGATAGTTTGTATCTTTATTATCATTTGTTTCCAGGAAAGTTTTGATTTCCTTTTTGATTTCATCTCGGATACACTGGTTATTCAGTATGTGGCTGTTTAACTTTCAGGTGTTAAAATTTTTCTTCTGTGTCCCTTTGGAATTCACATATAATTTCTGAAGTGAAGGTAGTCTGTAAATTTCTATCCTCTTGATATTATGGAGGTATGTGTTATGTGCCAGCATGTAGTCTATCCTGGAGAATGTTCCATGTACATTGGAGAAAAATGTGTATCCAGCTGTCTGGAGATGGAATGTCCTCTATATATCTACTAGGCCTCTCTTCCATTTCTCTTCTCAGGTTAGTATATTCTTGTTGAGTTTCAGTCTGGTTGACCTATCCAGTGTTGACAAAGCTGTTTTGAGGTCCCCCACAATTATTATGTTGTTATTGATATTATTTTTCAGATTTGTCAAAAATTGTATTAAATATTTTGCTGGCCCCTCATTCGGTGCTTATATGTTTAGGAGAATGATTTCTTCCTGCTGTACGTATCCCTTGATTAATGCAAAATGTCCATCTTTGTCCCTTATAACTTTCCTGAGTATAAAGGTTGCATCATCTGATATTAGTATGGCCACTCCAGCTTTTTTATGTGTGTTGTTTGCTTGGATAATTTTCCTCCAGCCTTTTATTTATTTATTTTTTTTTGGGGGGCCACACCCGGTGACGCTCAGGGGTTACTCCTAGCTATGCGCTCAGAAGTCGCTCCTGGCTTGGGGGATCATATGGGATGCCGGGGGATCGAACCGCGGTCCTTCCAAGGCTAGCCCAGGTAAGGCAGGCACCTTACCTCCAGCGCCACCGCCTGGCCCCAACCAGCCTTTTATTTTGAGTCTATGTTTGTTCTGACTATTCAGGTGCGTTTCTTGTAGGCAGCAGAAGGTTGGATTGAGTTTTTTGATCCATTTAGCCACTCTGTGTCTCTTAACTGGTGCATTTAGTCCATTGATGTTGAGAGAAAGAATTGTCCTGGGATTTAATGCCATCTTTATATTGAAATTTGGTGTGTCTTTTGGTCAGTCTTGTCTTAAATTAGGTCTTTCACTTTTTCTCTTAAGACTGGTTTTGAGTCTGTAAAGTTTCTGAGCTGTTTTTTGTCTGTGAAACCATGTATTCTTCCATCAAGGGAAAGTGAGTTTCGCTGGGTACAGTGTTCTAGGCGAAGCATTCATTTCATTGAGTTTTGTCACTATGTCCCACCACTGCTTTCTGCCCTTGAGTGTTGACAGGTCTGCTGTAAATCTCAAGGATGTTCCCTTGAATGTAATATCCCTTTTTGATCTTTCTGCTTTCAGAATTCTGTATCTGTGAGGTTCATCTTTGTGACTAGGATGTGTCTTGGGGTATTTTTTCTAGGGTCTCTTTTGGTTGGTACTCTTCGGGTATGCATGTATTCTTTAATTCTGGAAGTTTCTCTGTAATGATGTTCTTGACTGTTGATTCTTCCTGGAAATTTTCTTCCTGGGTTTCTGGGACTCCAGTGATTCTTAAGTTGTTTCTGTTGAGCTTATCATAGACTTCTATTTTCATCTGTTGCCAATCTCTCCAGCTGTATGGAGTTGTTATTTATCTCATCTTCCACAGCACCAATTCTATTCTCAGCTTCTGTTACACTGTTGGAAAGCTTATCCATTTTGTCATTCAATTAGTTTACTGAGTTTTTCAGGCTTGTTATTTGACCTGTTATTTCCGTTTGGAGTTTTGTGATTTCTATCTTCATATTTTCTTGGTTCTTATTGGTGTTCTGTTCAACTCGATCCATGGTTTCTTTGAGTTCTTTGAGCATCTTCCATATTTCTTGTCTAAACTCCTTATCTGAGAGATTGATAAGGTAGTTGGCTGTTTTTGGTCATCAGATGTGTCATCTTCATTCTCTATGTCTGATGCTGTTTTGCGTTGTTTCCCCATCGTCACGCTTGTATTGTGTTTTTTTTCTACGTGTTTTGTTGGTATTCATTGGCTAAATGATATGCACGGCTACGTTCCTCTGGCTCCGCACTTTCTGGGTGGGTCGACTCGCCTCCAAGGAAGGGGAGCCCTTTGGATGAAACCTCTCACAGGATCAAATCTTAGGCCCGAGCACACAGCAGAGAAGACAGTCTGGAGATAAATGCTGGGCTTCAGTGATCCAGCACAGTTCCTAGTGTGATTTTTTTCTTTTTGTTGCAGTAGCATTCTTTCACTAGATGCAAACTCAAAAACTGGGAGTCATTGAAATGTCTTCATAAAACACTTATTGATTTATAACACCAACTTTTTTTTAGATTAGAATTTTACCCTTACTTTTTAGTTCTTTTTGAAGATATGAATTGGAAGTCCCCAGCTTGCTGACTCCCTCTGTGGGGTATTCTAGCATGTTATAACTTAGTGAAGTTCCATTCACCTTGAAAACCAATACTTGCCACTACTTGCCAGGACCTGGCTCATAGGGGTAGGTAAGCCCAACCTTGTAATTATTTTAAGTAACTATTTTGCAGGCTTGCAAAGTTGTAATACTACTGTTTCTAAAATAGATTGTGATAGGAAACAACTTTGCAAAATTGTATAATCTTAGTTTTTAATAATACAAAGGACTTAATTTCACTTTTGAAATTGGTTTAGCTCCACAATCTGAGAATCTTAAGAATAGATGATAGCGGGGTCCAGAGAGAGATAGCATGGAGGTAAGGCGTTTGCCTTTCATGCAGAAGGTCATTGATTCAAATCCCTGCATCCCATATAGTCCCCCAAGCCTGCGAGGGGCAATTTCTGAGCCTAGAGCCAAGAGTAACCCCTGAGCGCTGCCGGGTGTGACCCAAGAACCAAATCAATCAATCAATCAATAAAAAGAATAGATAGCGATAATAGGATAATTGTAGGGCAGTATATTGCTTGAATGGAACCAGAAAAGCAATGAATGGAATGAAACTTTAATGCTACTTAAAATCTCATCTCAAATTTCAAATATCAGATTTGTAGGCTACTTAAACTATTTAGGTTAATGTCTGAAATTAAGATGTATTATTTTGCAGACTGTCCATGTATATTGTTACTAATAGTTACTTTTTTCCACCTCATTTTGAGTAAAGTATTCTATGTGGGTTTCTGTAGTATCCGCAGGTATAGAATTTAAGTAGTCATATTTGAATATAGATTTTTTGATACCTTAAATATTTAGAAGCAAACCTACTCTTAAGAGTTTCAGTATACTGATCATTTATTTTTAATTTTTACAGCCTAACTTATATGGTGGCAATGCCTTTTTATTCAGCAAGTTTAATTGAAACCGTACAGGTAAGCTATTTCTTTTACTATATTTTAGTTAAAAATATTTTAAAATACTAAATTTGTATATGTCTGCCTACAAGATGAATTTAGCAACTGTGTATTTATATTTAGGCATATTGCTCTGCATGTTTCCTTTGCAAAATTTTCTATATTTTGAATTTACTTTTTTTTTCCTTTCATGGACAGTAGTTCTCTTCATTCATATATTGTAAGAACCTAGAACCTAGCGTCTTTTACCTTAATACAAAGAATCTACAGCTTTTATACTTTTTAAGACTGGAATATTCAACTAAAATGCTTGTAATTTATCAAAGAACAAGTTACTAATTACCTGAGCATCAAATTGCTGGACATCCTTACAGTGAATAAAAAGTTTTCATAGATGGTGAAATAAAGGCTTATATTCTTTATAAAATCCTTAAGTAATGGTGGTATGGTAACTGCTCCAAATTTTAGTCCAACTAGCTTTTTAAATTGTTTTACTGTTTCTAACCACATGGTGGCACTTCAAGAACATTAAATCAATGATTATTTCTGACCATATTATTCCTATACTTAGTTTAATCAAGATCATTTTAACGTTATTCATTTAAAAAAGAAAACTAATAACATACCATCTACCTTCTTGTATATGGTCTCTATATTGTTTTCCTCTATAAAAGTCTTTCTGGAGCAGCCTTTACTCTTGACTTTCTTTCTGACTCCATCATGATATTTTTTTTTTTTTTTTTTGGTTTTGGTTTTTGGGCCACACCCGGTGATGCTCAGGGGTTCCTCCTGACTATCCGCTCAGAAATCACTCCTGGCTTGGGGGACCAAATGGGACGCCGGGGATCAAACTGAGGTCCATCCTGGGTCAGCTGTGTTCAAGGCAAGCGCCCTACCACTGCGCTGCCGCTCTGGCCCCATGATTTTTTTAAATTAATTTACATATGTATGTTTTCCTGAGCATATATATCATTTATGCATGTATAGAACAAGTTAATCCCCCGCACCCCTGAATGTTTTCTGTATGCCACTGGAATTATGTTTAATAACAACTTGTAAAGAGCTACAATTTATAGAATTGTCACCTCACTGTATATTTTATGCACATAAAGAAATATATAATGAAGGTAAATAATTTGTAGATAATGAAAATAGGAAGAAAATATCAGGAAGATAATTACTTTAAGGTATAAAAACTAAGAGTGTTTTACTGGGGAAAAACAAGTTTTAGTTTTAGGTAGACCCATATCACAGCACATTCCTTTTCATAAATTAGACCTGTGACCTTAAATTTTGTAAATTTTAACTTTTACCATCTAATTTTAATTATTGATAAAAGGAGTTATATATATAAAGAAACCTGTTCAGAATGTTAGTTGTTTCAAAACCAGTTTTAAGGGGCGGAGAAATAGCACAGCGGTAAGGCATTTGCCTTTTATGTAGAAAGACAGTGGTTTGAATCCCAGCATCCCATATGGTCCCCCGAGCCTGCTGGGGTTGATTTCTAAGCATAGAGCCAGGAGTAGCCCATGAGTGCAGCCGGGTGTGACCCAAAAACAAAAAAAAAAAAACACCAGTCTTTACCTCTTAACTCTTATAGAGTTTTCTTCTCTTCCTCAAGTACAGACTAAACTTTTTATCATATATTCAGTTAATTTACTATATAGATTAATTTTATCTATATATAAATTTTATCCAATATTCACTAATTTATAATATATTTATAAATGAACACTGGAAAGCTAATTTACCTTCATGAATCATTTTTACTTTAATCGTTATGTGTATCAAATCTTTACCCCAAACTCTACTCTGACACTTAACTTCCTTTTGAACCACTTCTCTTTATTAGTGACACTGCTTACTGCTTTTTTCACCTAAAAACAAAAACAAAACAAACAAAATTAATTTATTGTAAATAAAATTTTAGTTTGTCATGCTTTTATAAAATAATATAGTTTTTAAACCACTGTGAATTGCAGAGTTACAAAATTATTCATTTTTAAGTTTCAGGCATTCAGTTTTTCAACACCAATCCCTTCATCACTTCCTTCCACCCTCTACCATTGCCCTACCGTTCCCTTCTCTAGTATCCATCCACCCTGCTATCTTTGTGCTATTGCTTTTGGGCTTTGCTGTTTCCCTACGAAGTCTCATATCATACATGAGAGAGATGATTCCGGGTATGTTCCTTTCTCTCTGACTTCCTTCATTCAACATGACAGTCTTCAGATCTATCCACATAGTATCAAGTGCAGTGACTTTATCTTTTCTTACTACCAAGTGGTATTCCACTGTGCATATGCATATGTATCTAATCATCTGTGTTGTTTACAACCCAGAAAAGGCCTCTGCAGTTCTAAGTGCGTTGCACACTTTTCACAATATCCAAAATTGTCACTTTTCTTTTTTCATTGTTTGTTTGTCTGGGGTTTTTTTGGGCCACACCGGTGATGCTCAGGGGTTACTCCTGGCTATATGCTCAGAAATCGCTCTTGGCTTGGGGGACCACATGGGATGCCAGGGAAAGGAACCACGGTCTGTCCTAGATTAATGCATGGAGGTCAGATGCCCTACCGCTTGCACCATCGCTCAGGCCCTGTCACTGTTTCTTAATTCTCACTTCAAGCACTAAGATTTGTCTCTTACTACTGAAGTTATTCTCGTGCATTTTAACCATATAGCCAGCTTATTATTTGCTTCTTCTTCCAGTTCATCATTCTTTATGCTTAGCATCTTTCTGTGGAAACTTTATTTCCCTTTAAAAGTAGGTTTTTTTTATATACAGAGCTTCTGAAAAATGCCTCCTGTCGAACTTCCAAGTGAGTGATTGTGATCTTCATTTAAAGATGCTTCGTCTTTAAAAGATAATCCTGTGCGCACATGGATCTGTATTAGAAAGGAAAGGTTCAAGCTTTTATTTAAAATTTGGAGATTGTACTAGATCGCTAGATTTGGAGATTACTAGATCACCTGACCTAGTAAGCCATTTCCTAGTTCTGATTCTAGGCACCTTTCCACCAAGTCCATTGCTAGCACAGCAGCTGGAGTTCCAACAAGCCAAATCATGTGCTCTTCGCTCAGGCTTTGCATTTCTCTCAGAGTAACAATATTCTCATAGTCATTTCAATGCCCTGTACTCTCTATTTCCCCCTTGCTTATGGGATCTTACAGTCTTTTGTTCTCTTTCCTCTGCTTAGTTATCTGAACTTCCTTTTCACCTTTCACACGCAGAAGTTATCCTGTGTCAGTCTTTTCATTTCCCATTGTTCAGGGAGTAGGCCTCTCAGCTGTTCTGTTGCTACCTCTCTGTGCTTCTGATGTCTAGATCCCAAATTTTGTTACACAAAAACGATAGACATTGTAGATGATACGGCTAACATTATTGATTGTCTTGTAATAATATTGATTGAAGGCCTTTTTTCACTAAATATGCTCAACAGCTACATAAATGTTAGTTAGTATTAGTACCATTTTTATAGAATAGTAATTTGACTGTCAGAGTAACTAGTGAGTCATGTATGCAGGCCTCAACATGCTTGAGAACTAAGCACCATGCTATCTCTTCAGGTGTCCTGTATTTGTTGCTTTTAAAATGAGTTCTAGCCAGAATGATAGCACAGCGGGTAGGGCATTTGGTCTGCCTTGTACTCTGCCTAACTGGGTTTAATCCCTGGCATCTCACATGGTCCTTGAGCCTGCCTGGTGTGATTCCTGAGCGCAGAGCCAGAATAACCCCTGAGAAGAGAGAGATAAAGTGAGTTCTAAAGAGCTTCTTGAGGTTTAAGAAACAAAGAGTATCTCCTTTCCTGTTTTCCTTCCCAATAACATAGATCCCAGCTTCACCACTATTCTTTATGGAAACATTTTATGGATTCTGCTTCTCGAAAAAAGAAGATCTAATGCCAAGTAATGTTTGAAGTCTGCATACTATAAATGCTTTCTCTTTAAGCAGTAAATTAGGATTTAAAACATGAAAAATTATCTTTCTGTCTGTAAAAAAAAGTTAACTTTGCCTCATTTTTATTTCAGAGTGAGATCATTCGAGATAACACAGGAGTTTTGGAATGTGTCAAAGAAGGACTTGGAAGAGTGATGGGCTTAGGAGTGCCTCACAGCAAACGACTCCTTCCACTTCTTTCCTTGATCTTCCCTACCGTGCTACATGGGGTTCTTCATTACATCATCAGTTCACTCATTCAGAAGTTAGTCTTACTAATTCTAAAGAGAAAGGCTTATAGTAGCCACTTAGCTGAGAGCACTAGCCCTGTGCAGTCTATGTTGGATGCTTATTTCCCAGAACTTATTGCTAACTTTGCTGCCAGTCTTTGCTCTGACGTTATACTTTACCCATTGGAAACAGTTTTGCACCGCCTTCACATTCAAGGAACACGCACAATAATTGACAATACAGACCTTGGCTATGAAGTGCTTCCAATTAACACACAATATGAGGGCATGAGAGACTGTATCAACACTATAAGGCAGGAGGAAGGAGTGTTTGGTTTTTATAAAGGGTTCGGTGCTCTTATAATCCAGTACACGCTGCATGCAACTGTTTTGCAAGTTACCAAAATTATTTACTCTGCAATACTTCAAAATAGCATTTGAGATTTAGGTTCCAGATTCTTCTAAAAGACATAAGATGGATGGATACCTTGTTATGAAATTATGAGGGATAAAGTAAAAAGTACTGTACTAGCTGAAAGGTGAAATAGAACGTGATATCAATTTTTTGATGCTTATTTACTTTTTAAAAATTAGGCATGAACAAAATACTCCAAATTTGAAGATATATTACAAATAAAAAACAAATTAAAATCTATCTAGTTTAGCACTTATGCTAAACTCAAAATGATTTGGGGCAGAAATGAAAACTTGTTAGCAAACATGAGCTACTACCTCATGGAGTTGAATTTATTTCATCCGATTTTCATACAATTGACAGTTACTTTAGCTTCTAGGATTATAGTGACATCCTTAATATAGTTTCTGACACCAGAAGAAAGTTTACCTCAGCTAAATAAATGCCATCTGTGATGTAGGCTAGAGCAATTAGATTTGGCAATCTGTAAACAAGAATTGGAAATTTCATTTTTTCTACATACATAAATAAATGTGTACATTTATTTGGACCATTATGCACACCCATATATGTACACACATAATTTCCTCATTTCTTTACATTATCCACTCAATCAGCTTATTCCATAAAATAAAATCAAACACATTCTGCCTAAATGTTTGAAAAAAATCAGGGTCCCCTAGTACTTAAACAGCACTTTTTGTCCATAATCAAACTCAACATTTTAATGGCAGTATCTTAAAATACATAATTTATAAAGTTTTATTTACTTGCCTAGTTAGGTGAATCATCAGACCATTTTTAGAAAGAGACTAAAATCATGATAACATTACTGTTACCATATTTACAGTGTGTGTGCTAAAAGGAATGTTACTTGCCTTTCATTTATGAATGACTTGTCTTAAAGGAGGCCATTAAAATCCACCTGGAAATTTGTACTTCTTGCCTTATGTATAATCATCATTAAATAATGGCTTTAATTTTTTTTCTCTATGTTTGTCATTAAAATTTTGTTCCCCAAACTTGATATCCTTAAAAGGAAAAGCAAATTTATCTTTGCTGACTTATTGAGAAACATTTGGATGTGTACTAAGAAAAACACATAAGCCTATAAGGAAATTTATCCTTAGCTTTTATCATTGTTCTTTGTTTATAAATGGATTAGGAAAACAATAAATGTTAGTTTGTTAATCTGTATAATCCAGAACAAAAAAAAAATCTATAACTAAATTATCCCTGGTGGGAAGACTTTTTGAGGTGAGATGGTAAGCATTTGACTGATCCATCATTAAACATTTTTTTTTTTATTTCCTCATGTGAGCAGTTTTATTGTGAATCATCTGGCCAACTGTAGTGGCTTTGTACTTATACAAACTAGAAGTCACACAGGCAGGATTACCTTGTTTACTGAATGTCAAAAGAGTGATGTTTTGTGATTGATATTGTTGGGAACAAATCATGTAGGGTATCTGAAAAGTATGAACTAAGTTTCTAAGCACACTCGTGTGTTTGTGTGTGTGTGTGTGTATTTGCACGTGTGTGTCTAATTATTAAAACATGTTTTCCTATTTTTAAATTTCACAGAATGGAAGAAATAAAATTAGATACCATTGACTGCATGTCTTTATGAATAATATTTTAAATTATGGCTTAGCTTAACCAAGCTATATCATTTAAATTGTTTTAACTGATTTTATATAGCTAAATTTAGGTACTTATATATGTATCTGACTTCTCAAGCACCTTTTATTTTTATCATGAACCAAATAAATTGATGTCAAATAATAATAAACCAGAAAATTTCAGGTTTCATAAAATTTCTAGAATAGACTGGTGGGTATTACTGGGTGCAAATCTATGGCTATTTTAACTAAATATGAGGTGGATTATGAAACATGAATGTTCAGTTACAAGTTTTTATATTATGGAATCATTAAACACTGAACCATATACAAATGAAAATAGTCTCTTTGGAGAAAGACTACAAATTCACTTCAATATGGAAAAGTAAGTGGCAAATAAAAAGTAGTTATTGTTACTCCTTCCAAATTAGTTGAAATATAAACATCTTCAAAAATTAGTTAAGGGCTAGAGGTACAGTATAGGGTAGAAGGTGCTTTCCTTGCACGAAGCTGACCTTGTACTGCATACGTCCCCTGAGTGAATGAACCTTAGTCACAGAACCTGGAGTAAGCCCTGACCATTTGGCCAGGTGTGGCACAGTAACCACAAACTCACTTAAATGTTGAACAAATACTTGAACAGAAATTAGAAACTACTGTCAGAACGTTTTGATACATCCTTACCCTTTCCATGATGATTTTAATTTTTTAGCTTGTAGTTGCCATGATATCCATGGTCTGCCTTTCTTTAGCTAATTCTGAGTAATATATGAGTAATAGTGCAATAGATTCTATTATAATATTCCAGGGGTCCAGAGTTTTTCCTCAAATAATGTTGGCCTTGCTGCTAATGTGTTAGACTTGTAAGGGTTTAATTTGAATTAGAGTCATTAAAGTAACTGGAACACCTTGTAAATATTAACTCGTATGTTAGGTGAGCTAAATAAATCAGTCTGCTAAATCCGTGTCTACATTTCTTTCCCTTAAGAAATCCTTCTTACGTATATATCTTCTGTCCCTTGAAAAATATTCCCTAGATTTATAGAATTTACTTGTCTCCAGCACTAACTACTGCACACGTGAAATGGTACATTTAATTTCTAAACGCCCATGGATTAAGACATTGTATAACTTAGACAGGTTTTTAGATCTAGTACTCTTTGCTGATGTTCCTGACTGTTTAAGTTGACTGTTAGCCATCATTGCAGCTGCACAAAGCTTTCCCTTTATTGGATGGGTACAAATCCTTCAAGATTTCTCTATTCATACATCTGCTCAGAAATTAAAGTTTGTTGCTTAAAACACTTTTTGTTCATCTCAGGTTGTGAATATATTTATTCTCAGTTGGCTTTCTCAGTCTTTGGGAACATAAAAAAGTTACTCTCCCAGCTCTTGTAAAGGTCATCAGGTTTGAATGAGTTATTTTTGGTCGTACAAAGGCAAATTAAATCTCGTGGTAGGGGCCAGGGAGATAGCAGAGCAGTGGGGTGTTTGCCTTGGATTCGGCCAACCCATGAGGGACTCAGTTCAATTCCTGGAGTCCCATGTGGTCCCTCAGCCTGCCAGGGGAGATTTCTGAGTGCAGAGCCAGGAGTAACCTCTGAGCACCACTGAATGTGGCCCAAAAACCAATCAATCAGTAAATAAAGTTTAAAAAGGTAAATCTCTGTGGTAAGAATTCACATTGCACTAGAATTGGAGTGATGATTTTGACATTTCTGCTTTCTCATTAGACAAATATTTCTCGTGCTCTTTCTAATATAAAATGGATATATAGTATCTTTTGAGTCATTAAATATCAATGATATGGTACCAAATTATATAGTGAAATAACAAAACTTGTAATTTGACAATGACTTGTACAAAATATTACCTCATCTGGAAGAGAATTTTGTGTAAGTAGTGGTGTTTAAGTGGTTTTTGTCATGTTGTTTTCAGTAAATTGTATAATATGAGAATATTAATAAAATATTGAAATAAAATGATATTTTTTCAATTCTATTGTTAGAAATTTTTACTGGTTGTAAAATTGTGTCTATGTGTTTGTGTCAGGGTTCAAACCCAGAACCTGCTCACACATGTCAGCAAATATTCTAACACGAATCTATATCCCTGTTTCAGGAAGTTGCATTTTATATGTAATTAAATATAAAAGGTATGTAGAAGATTTTGTTGAGTTATTCTGCTTTTTTGTTTGGATTTTTTTGTGGTGTACTCTAAAAAATCTTACATAACTGATGTATAATTTGAATCTTACAAAAGACCTTTTGAATTTGACTTAAAAGACTTCAAGAAAAATTCTAGTTAACTGATGTATCCTTTGTTTCTATTGCTTAGTTTATCATTAAAAATTATTTTTGTAATTTTATAATTAATGCATTTTAATTGAATCACCATGAGATACACAGTTAAAAACGTTGGGTAGTATTGTTTAAGAAAAATACAGAGAAGTTGTAACTTGTCAAAGCAAGCAGCAGAATAAGGAGAGTGAATGACAAGCAGTTCCAATCTTGTGTCCCTCCATAGGAAATAAACAACAGCCACCAGGAGCTTTTAAAGCTCTGTCAGAACCACACCCAGCGGTGCTCAGGGGTTACTCCTGGCTGTCTGCTCAGAAATAGCTCCTGGCAGGCACGGGGGACCCTATGGGACACCGGGATTCGAACCAACTACCTTTGGTCCTGGATCGGCTGCTTGCAAGGCAAACGCCGCTGTGCTATCTCTCCGGGCCCTCTGTCAGAACTCTTGAAAACGGGTTTACAACAACATAGTGAATCTGGAGTCAAGAGAAAGTTGTAGAAAGCTCTAGGTTATTTCTACCTCCCTCTGCCCTCAAGACTCCTAGGATCTGGGGTACCCTTGAAAGCAGCAGCCACTGTGCCAGTGATCCTTGGGGAAACAGACAGGCATGATTTGCAAGTTGTGGTTATTTGTACTAACCTGAGGCTACTCAAAGGATGGATACAGGATGGTCAAAAATGTTTTGCCTAACATTCTGAATGGAGCCTTTGTAGAAGAGTGTTCAGTATTGTCTTGACACAGTGTAAGGGCCAGAAAAACTAATTCCCAGGACACAGAATAGCTGTTGACATGGGCTAATGATTACCTAAAGGCTTTAGACTTTCACAGTGGTAAACTGGAGAATCTAAGAAGTTACATAGGATAGGGCTCACACGCAGGACCGGGGAGTGGGGGCTGGGGGAAGGGGGGCAAAGATGACAAATCTACACCACTGACTATTTACAAGCCGAAAATGAAAAGACAGGTGTTACTGCTAAACTAAGTGTTAGAAGGATGTTGAGTGTTGAAGAGATAATCCACAAAATTAAGCAACCAAACAAATCAAATACGATTTCTTTTATGAAGTTTTCTCAATTCTATTCTTACAGCCACTGAGTATTATGGACTGTTCATTTGGTTTGTTCCATGGCTTTGTATTTTGTACATCTCAAAATTTCCTCTTTAAAGTCGTGATCAGATGTGGATAATACTAGGTGGGTGTTCTGTACTACCATTTTCATTCACTGAGTATGATGGTGTTCTGCGTTTCCACATTGTGAACTTTGCAATGAGCTTTTTTTATGTTTTTATTGGGGCTCATCAACTAGGAGAATGTGTAGCCATGGAGCTGATTTGCCACTTTCTAGTGGCACCATAATCTTGCCTCTTTGATTGCAGACCCCTCTCATTTTGAATTGCATGGAAGGGTCCATTGTTCTAAGTTTTCGCATTTTTACTCATATACTCTTTTATTAATATCTTTAAACACCTTGATTACAAATATGATTGCAGTTGAGTTTCAGTCATAAAGAACACCCCCTTCATAGATGAAGGAGACTATTCTACGTCTATCTCTCTCCCTCTGACTTAGTTCACTCAGCATAATAGATTCCGTGTACATCCATGTATAGGAAAATTTCATGACTTAATCTCTCCTGATGGCTGCATAATATTCCATTGTGTATGTGTACCACAGTTTCTTTAGAAATTCATCAGTTGAAGGGCATCTTGGTTGTTTTCCGGAGTCTGGGTGTTGTAAATAGCGTTGCAATGAATATAGGTGTGAGAAAGGGATTTTTGTATTGTGTTTTTGTGTTCCTAGGGTATATTCCTAGGAGTGGTATAGCTGGATCGTATGGGAGCTCAATTTCCAGTTTTTGGAGGAATCTCCATATCATTTTTCATAAAGGTTGGACTAGACAGCATTCCCACCAGCAGTGAATAAGAGTTCCTTTCTATCCACATCCCTGCCAGCACTACTTGTTCTCGTTCTTTGTGATGTGCGCCAATATCTGGCAAGAGATGGTACCTCATAGTAGTTTTGATTTGCATCTCTCTGATGATTAGTGATGTGCAGCATTTTTTTATGTGCCGTTTGGCCATTTGTATTTCTTCTTGATCAAGGTGTCTGTTCATTTCTCCTCCCCATTTTTGATGAGATTAGATGTTTTTTCCTCATAAAGTTCTGTCAGTGCCTTGTATATTTTGAATATGAGCTCGTTATCTAATGGATATTGGGTGAATAGCTTCTCCCACTCAGTGGGTGGCTCTTGTATCCTAGACACTATTTTCTTTGAGGTGCACAAGCTTCTCAGCTTAATGTATTCCCATCTGTTTATTTTGCTTCCACTTGTTTGGAGAGTGCTGTGTCCTCATTAAAGATGCGTATCATGGAGTGTTTTACCTACATGTTGTTCTATATACCTATGGTTTCAGGTCTGATATTAAGGTCTTTAATCTATTTGGATTTGACCTTTGTGCATGGTGTTAGTTGGGGGTCTGAGTTCACTTTTTTGCAAGTGGCTAACCAGTTGTGCCAACACCACTTGTTGATGAGCATTTCCCTACTTCACTTAGGGTTTCTTGCTCCTTTGTCAAAAAATTAGGTGATTGTATATCTGGGGAACATTCTCTGAGTACTCAAGCCTATTCCACTGATCTGAGTGTCTGTCTTTATTCAAATATCATGCTGTTTTGATAACTATTGCCTTGTAGTACAGTTTAAAGTTGGGGAAAGTAATGCCTTCCATATTTCTTTGGCCAAGGAGTGCTTTAGCTATTCGAGGGTGTTTACTGTTCCAAATAAATTTCAGAAATATTTGATCCACTTCTTTGAAGAATGTCATGGGTAACTTTAGAGGGATCACATTAAATCTGTATAATGCTTTGGGGAGTATTGCCATTTTAATGATGTTAATCCTGCCAAACCATGACAGGGTATGTGTTTCCATTTCCGCATGTCCTCTCTATTTCTTGGAGCAGGGCTTTATAATTTTCTTTGTATAGGTCCTTCACATCTTTAATCAATTTGACTCCAAGATATTTGAGTTTGTGTGGCACTAATCTGAATGGGGTTGTTTTCTTAATGTCCATTTCTTCCCTATCATTATTGGTGTATAAAATGTCCATTGATTTTTGTGTGTTAAATTTGTAGCCTGCCACATTACTATATGAATCTGTTGTTTCTAGAAGCTTTTGGTAGAGTCTTTAGGGTTTTCTAAGTAGAGTATCATGTCATCTGCAAACAGTGAGAGCTTAACTTCTTCCTTTCCTATATGGATTTCCTTGATATCTTTATCTTGCCTAATCGCTATAGCAATTACTTTCAGTACTATGTTGAAATAGCAGTGGTGAGAGAGGACAACCCTGTCTTGTACTAGAACTTAGAGAAAAGGCTTTTAGTTTTTCTCCATTGAGGATAATATTTGCCTTTGGCTTGTGGTAGATGGCCTTAACTATATTGAGAAAGGTTTCCTTCATTCACATCTTGCTGTGAGTTTTTATCAAGAATGGGTGCTGGACCTTATCAAATGCTTTCTCTACATTTATTGATATGATCATGTGATTTTCATTTTTCTTGTTGTTGATGTTGTATATCATGTTGACAGATTCAGGGATGTTAAATCATCCTTGCATTCCTGGGATGAAACCTATTTGATCTTAGTGAATGATCTTTTTTTATTATTATTATTATTGTTTATCATTATATATATATATATATATATATAAAACCCTTCACCAGTGCAACATTCTCATCACCAATGTCCCAAGTGTTCCTTCTCCCCACCCCACACAAGCCTGTACTCTAAACAGGCTTTCTACTTCCTCATTCAGTCACATTTTGTTATGATGGTTCTCAGTGTAATTATTTCTGTGGCTGCACCCATCACTCTCTGTGGTGAGCTTCATGTCGTGAGCTGGACCTTCCAGTCCTCCTCTATTTTGTCTTTGAGAATCATTACACAAATGTCTTTTATTTTTCTCAAAACCCATAGATGAGTGAGACCATTCTGTGTTTATCTCTCTCTGACTTATTTGACTCAGCATAATAGATTCTATATACATCCATGTATAGGAAAATTTCATGACTTCACCTCTTCTGATGGCTGCATAATAATCCATTGTATTATGTACCACAGTTTCTTTAGTCATGCATCTATTGAGGGGCATCTAGGCTGTTTCCAGAGTCTGTCTATTGTAAAACAGTGCTGCAATGAAAATAGATGTGAGGAAGGGATTTTTGTAGTGTATTTTTGTATTCCTAGGGTATATCCTGAAGAGTGGTATAGCTGGATAGTATGGGAGCTCAACTTCCAGCTTTTGGAGGAATCTCCATATTGCTTTACATAAAGCGATTCACTATCTGGAAAGTGAATGATCTTCTTGATGAGGCATTCGGTCATATTTGCTAGGATTTTGTTGAGGATCTTTGCATCTGTGTTCATCATGGATATTGGTCTGTAATTTTCTTTTTTTGCCAGTATTTCTGTCTGGTTTGGGTATCAAGGTGATGTTGGCTTCATAAAAGCTGTTTGGAAGTGTTCCCGTTTTTTCAATTTCATGAAAGAGCCTGGCCAGGATTTGTAGTAGTTCCTCTTGAAAGGTTTGAAAGAATTACTTAGTGAATCCATCTGGGCCTGGGCTTTTGTGCTTGGGAAGATATTTGATTACCGTTTCAATTTCCTCAATGGTGATGGCGTATTTAGATATGCTACATCTTCTTTATTCAACCTTGGAAGGTTATAAGAGTCCAAGAATTGATCCATTTATTTCATGTTCTAATATTTAGTGGCATAGGGTTTCTCAAAGTAGTCTCTGATTACCCTTTGAATCTCTGCAATATCTGTAGTCATCTCCCCCTTTTAATTTCTAATGCGGGTTTTCAAGTTTCTCTTTGTGAGTTTTGCCAATAGTTTATCAAATTTGTTTATATTTTTTCAAAGAACAAACTTCTGCTTTCATTTATATTTTGAATTGTTTTTTGGGTTTCTACTTCATTGATTTCTGCTCTAAGCTTTGTTATTTCCTTCTGTCTCCCTATTTTTAGTTCTTTATGTTGATCATTCTCTAACTTCATGAGCTGCATCATTGGGCTATTGATTTATGCCCCTTCGTCCTTCCTGGTCTGTGTTTGCAAAGCTATAAATTTTCCTCTCACTATCGCTTTTGCTGTGTCTGATAGATTCTGATAGTTTGTGTCTTCATTGTCATTTGTTTCCAGGAAAATTTTGATTTCCTCTTTGATATCATCTCGGACCCACTAGTTGTTCAGTAGCTGGCTGTTTAATTCCCTGTTGTTAACGTTCTTCTTTGTTCCTTTGTAGTTCACATCAAATTTCAGAGTCCTGTTTGCAGGCGAAGGTAGCCTGCAAAATTTCTATCCTCTTGATATTATGGAAGTATGTTTTATGTGTCAGCATGTGGTCTATCCTAGAGAATGATCCATGTAGATTGGAAAAGAATGTGTATCCAGGATTCTGGGGATCATGTCATATATACATACATATATATATATACATACATACATAGATATATATACATATATATTGCCATATATATCTACTAGGCCTTTTTCTACCATTTCTCTTCAGGGCTAGTATATTTTTGTTGGGTTTCAGTCTCGTTAACCTATCCAGTGTTGACAGGGCCATGGTGAGGTCTCCCACAATTATTGTGTTGGTATTGATGTCCTCTTTCAAATTTGTCAATAATTGTATTAAATATTTTGCTGGTCTCTCATTGAGTGCGTATATGTTTAGTAGTGTGATTTCTTCCTGTTGCGCATATCTCTTGATTAGTACAAAGTGTCTATTGTTGTCCCTTACAGCTTTTCTGAGTCTAAAGTTTGTGTAATCTGGTATTAATATGGCCTCCCCAGCATTTTTAAGGGTGTTGTTTGCTTGGATGATTTTCCTCCAGCCTTTGATTTTGAGTCTATGTTTGTTATGACAATTGTTCTTGTAGGCAGCAGAAGGTTGGGTTCATCTTTTTGATCCATTTAGCCAAGTTTGTGTCTTAACTGGTGCATTTATTCCATTGACATTGAGGGAGATGATTGTCATGGGATTTAATGTCATCTTTGTGTATAAGATTGGCATGTCTGTTGGTCTGTCTTGTCTTAAAGTAGACCTTTCCGTTTTTCCTTTAAGACTGGTTTTGCATCTGTGAAGTTTCTGAGCTGTTGCTTATCCATGAAGCTATGTATCCTTTCTTCAAACCTGAAAATGTGTTGGCTGGGTGCATTATTCTAGATGAAACCTCCATTTTATTCAGTCTTGTCACAATATCCCACCACTGTCTTCTGGCCTTGTGAGTTTCTTGTGACATCTGCTGTAAACCTTAAGGATGTTCCTTTGAATGTAATTTTCCTTCTTTATCTTGTTGCTTTCAGTATTCTCTGTCTGTAGTATTTGTCATTGTGACTATGTTGTGTCTTGGGGTGTTTTTCTTTGGGTCTCTTAGCTGGTTCTCTTCGGGCATGCAGGATTTGATTGCATGCTGTCTTAAATCTGGGCGTTTCTCTGTGATGATGCCTTTGACTGTTGATTCCTCCTGGGAAACCCCCTGGGCCTCTGGGACACCAATGATTCTTATGTTATTTCTGTTGAGTTTATCAAAGATTTCTATTTTTATCTGTTTACATTTTTGAGTATTTTTTCCATTGTATGACAGTTTGCCTTAAGGTTTATTTCCAATCTCTCCTGCTGTATGGAGTAGTTGTGCATTTGATCTTCCAATTCACTGATTCTGTCCTCAGCTGCTGTTACCCTGAAGGAGAGGCTTTCTATTGAGTTTTTCAGTTTAGCTGCCATGTTTTTCGGACCTGTTATTTCAGTTTGGAGTTTTCTCTTTGTGTTCTGTTCAGCTAGAGCTATGTTTTCTTTGATTTTCATGAGGATCCTCCATATTTCTATTCTAAACTCCTTATCTGAGAGATCAATCAGATGGTTGGTATTTTTTGGGTCATCTTTATTCTCTATGCATGGTGTTTGTCTGCGAGGTTTCCCCATTGTCATGCTTGTAGTGTGATTTTTTTTTCTGCATGTTATGGTGGGGTTCATAAGTTAGCACATGCGTCCGCGAAGTGAAGCAGAGCAGCTGTGCTCTTCTAGAGCATCTAGGATAGCGATTTTGCTGGGCCTTTCTCGGCCCACTGAGGAGAGGTTCAGGAGACAGAAGAGTAGAGAAACACACAGGTGACAGGCCCCTCAGTCTCTCCCAATTGGCAATGTCACAGCAGGTGCAGATTCCTCCTGCCTGACTTCACAGACAAAGGATCTACCTTTCTGCCAGGGCACCACTGATAGCCAGTTTTTTCTCATTGACTACGTCTTTCTTGGCTTTTCGGCCTGGGCACCTCTAGGAGAATGACTTTTGCTGGGCCCTTCTCGGCCCACTCAGGAGAGGTTCAGGAGACAGAAGAGTAGAGCACTCTTATATACTATTGAGTCTTAAGGGCTTTCTGTTGCACAGTTTCTTTTAATTCTTTGTAAAGCTTTAACATTTTCTCTCTAAAAATCAGAAAGATTATATATGTGGCTGGTTTTTTGTTTTTGTATTAAATTTTTTTTAGTATTTTTATTTAAGCATCATGATTACAAACATGTTTATAGTTGGGTTTTAGTTATAAAAATATGTGGCTATTAATAAAATCACTCTACACACCATATCTCTCACCTCACGAGTCTGAATTAGGGTCACACATGAAATAATCCAAACCAAGCGGAGGGTGAAACACATGTAGTCTGCCAGTCTTCTGCCTCATATGGGAAGCAAGATACCTGCCAGAAATGCCATTTTTATTGAGTACAGAGACCACCCCTGGTTTGGGCAGTAAGGACAGATAGCTCAGACAATTCTGAGCCAGACCCACCCAGGTTTACAAATAAGACAATTTCTAATTTGGGGTAAATCCAAGTAGTAAACAGACATACAAAAGAATGAGGGATTTTTGTTTTAAATAAAATAAGGTGTAACATAACAGCCTTTTTTTTTGAGTCTTCAGCAGTTGTCATCTTATTACTAAATATGTCATTAGGTGTGGTATGGTTCTGTGTTGCTTTCCAATTGTGACATTTGTAACATGATGATGTTTTGTATATGTTGTGGTAGTTTCTTTGACTAGAAGAAATGAATGAAGTTCAGTTCATAATGGTACTTTTTAAAATAGTATCACCATGGTTACAAAAGTGTTCATAGTTAGGTCTCAGTCATTGAATGAATACCACCCTTCACAAGTGTAACTTTCTGGACACCAATGTTCCCCATTTTGCCCACCCCTGCCTGTCTTCTGAACAGGCATTCTCTTTCTCTCCCTCACTATCATTGTCATGATAGTTTTTAATAGTTATTTCTCTAAATCACCATTCTTTGTGGTAAGCTTCATATCATGGGCTGGTACTTCCAGCTGGATCTCTATTTTTCTTTGGGTATTGTTACTACACTGTCTTATTTTTCTTAAATTCCACAGATAAGTGAGACTATTCCAAATCTCTCCCTCTGACGCATTTCATCCAACATAATTCATATCTATCCATGTATAGGAAAATTTCCTGACTTCATTTTTCCAGATAGCTGTATAGTATTCCATTGTGTATATGTACCACAATTTCTTTAGCCACTCATCTGCTGTTGGGCATCTGGGTTGTTTCTAGTTTCTGGCTATTGTAAATAGCACTGCAATGAACATAGAGTTTAGAGAGCATTTTTGTATTGTATTTGTTGCTAGGGTATACTCCTAGATGTGGTATTGCTAGATTATACAGAGTTTTTTTTTTGGGTGGGGAGGGATATTCATATTGTTTTCCCTAAAGATTGAACTAAACAGCATTCTCACCAGCAATGAGTGAGAGCTCCTTCCCTCGCTCCCACATCCATGACAATGGCACTTTTTAGTCCAAATTTTGTGCATAACGGCATCCACTCCCACAGCTGCTGATCAGCAGCCCTTTTCTTGCTTTTCTCTCTTGGCAACATACTTGCCTGAGTTCACTTGCCTCAATTCAGTTAAAAATGATGTTTTGTTGTTTTTTGGTTTTTTTTTTTCCAGTAAATTCCCACAGCCTTAGCCACTCCTGCCATTTCTGATCAAAAGACCAGATTATTTCCCCTTCCTCCTGCACTCTTGCCTGGGCTCACTAACTTCAATTCAGTTCAAAATGACCTATGTGTGAAAAAAAATTGTAGCACACTCTTTGAGTAAATCAAATAAATATTTCTGAAATTTGTATTGAACCCTAAAAGACTCCAAGTAGTCAAAGTGGCCCTGAATTAAAAAGGCTTCATGCTTCCTTACTCCAAACTATACAACAGAGCTACAGCAATAAAAAAATTGTGGTATTAGAATGAAAATAGATCAGTTGATTAAAATTGATGTCCCAGAAATAAATATATGCATCTTTATGTATTTGGATAGTTAATTTACAGTAAAAGAACTCAGGATCTTTTAGAAAAGGCTTTCTTTGGGGGTGGGATGTTTGAGCCAAACCCAGTAGTGCTCATGACTTATTCCTGCCTCTGCACTCAGAAATTACTCCTTACAGATTCTGGGTCCAAATGGTATGCCAGGGATCCAGCCTGGGTCGATTGTGCAAGGCAAACACACTATTACTGTGATCATTCTGGCCCTAAACAACACTTTTTTTAACAAATGACACAATTGTACAACTACATGAAAATATCACTATTTTCACACTAAATAAAAAATATCAATTCACAATGAACTTATTGTGTTGGTTTAAGTTCTGAACTCATAAAAATTTTAAGAAAACATGGGCTTCTTTTTCTGGGCTTCAATAACTTGGAAACTTCACTATACAAGTAAAAAGAAGCAATGACTAATAAACTGAATTTTAACAAACTATAAAAGAGTTATACGTTAAAAGAAAACTAAAACAAAAGTACATCTTCCTAGATAGAAGAATAAATTTTTACAATTTCTGACAAGAAACTGGTATTCAATTTATATATTAAAAAAACTCATCTTAATATCATGATAAAAACAAATAACCTACTCAATCATGAGATAACATCCAAATAGACATTTCTCCGACAAAAAACACTTGTGGCAAACAGGCACATTAAAAATTGCTCATCATAGCTAATTATCAGGAAAACAAAAATCAAAACCACTTCACAGATATGATCATGACCTAAATCAAAAGTCCAAAAAGAAAAAGAAAGTTGTTTTGCCAAGTATATGGAGAAAAAGAAAGTGAAACACAGTTGGTAGAATGCAAACTAATATAACCTCTATGGAAAGCAATATGGAGAATACTCAAAATATTAACTACAAATTTACATTGTCAATGATTTTATACCTAGATAGATATCAAGAATATAAGAACACAATTCCAAAATATATGACTTGCAAGAGACAAAATATAAAATAATTTAAATGTGCTTAAGTACACTATGGAAACTAGTAGACATAAAATTAAATCTTGTTTAAATGCAGCAACTTTGATGAAACTGTAGAAGATTTACTAAGCAAATCAGAAAAAGAAAATGCAAGATATTTTTAAGCTGACCCACTCGCAGAGCCAGTAATGTGCACCCCAGTTACTGTTTCTGGACCCACTAGAAGGGTTGAGAGAGCCCTCACTCAAAGCTCTACTTTTTAAAAAGAATGACAAAAAAGGAACAGGTTTTTTAAAATGATAAATAATACATAAAAAGTATTGGATGAGATATTTATGAAACTTCAGAAAACAATATTGGAACAAAATAAGGAAATCATTTAATTCTAGTAGACCAGTTCTGGACTGAGAGCACTGGGCCTTCTCAGAATAGGAAAAGTATGATTTTCTGCCTGAAGGCTCAACAGTAGTCCACACAAACACTTGACATCCTCTGGCATATAAATAGTCCTGCTCTACAACTGAACCTCATCAGTCTGAACCACCAAATTATTTCAGCGCCATATACAGCTGCATGACATCTGTAAATTTCACAGTACTGAGAATCTAGTAGGAGCACAGGAAAAGTGTATTAAAAAGTTTCATGGTCAATTTGGGAGCAGAGGGCAGGAAAGTCCCCACCCTTACAAAACCATGCCTGATTTCTCCATCACCCAGCATCTGCATTTTCCTAATTACCTTGCCTCATCACCATCTACAATTCCCTTTGGGGACACATATGTGACCAAACATCAGGTATGCCAGTTTTAGGGTTGATATTACTAGAGCTTTTAGGAGCAAGTATAGATACCCTCGCCACATATCTTCCTTCTTCTGGGAAGCCTGACAGACATAACCATGCCAACAAATGCAGTCAGCAAGTGCAAAACACACCAGTTTCATAGACAATTTTTCTAGAACAAGATCTAAACTAGGCCGTGAAAGATTATGGGTACATTATCAAACATAGCAAAGCTGGCCATCTCTGGAAGAGAAGGTGGCCAAACACCTAGCCAGATGGAGTTATGTCAGCTACCTCCATCATAAAGAATCAGTTTTCCCCCGTTGTCCTTGATGCTCACTTATTTACAGTTCTCTTTGGAGACACCAATATGACCAAATTTCAGGCACACCAATTTGGAGGCCGATATTACTAGGCTTTTAGGAGTGAGTGTGGGCACGCATACACACACACACACACACACACACACACACACACACACACACACACCATATCTTTCTTCTTTGAGAAAGCCTACCAGCCATGTTCAAACCAGACCAGCGCTGTAGATTCAGAAGACCCATCCTGCCAAAGCCATGCCTGCTGCCTCCATCACTCAGAGTCACCATTTTTCCAGTAACCCTACCTCATCACACACCTCTATAATTCCCTTCAATCCAACCAAATTTCAGATATGTGGTTTTGGAGGCTAATATCACTAGGGCTTAATAGAGTGATTGCAGGCACCCTTCTGACATATCTTCCTTTTTCCTGAAGATCTGGCAGCTGAGTACATGTCCCTAAAAGTCATAGTAATAGTAATAGTGCTTTGAATATCTGGACAACTTCATTTATTTAATGCTGTCATCCCCAAAGAAACACACCAGTTTAACATTATGGACAGCTAACAACAAGAGCTTACTAAATCTTCTGCCTTTGTATTAATGACTTCATTGGAGATACAATAATTTTCACAAATATGCCTGTTACTGTACTTTTTCTGCCTATTTTTATTTTTATTTTCTATTTTTTTCAATTAACATTGCTTTTACTTATCTGAAAACAAATGTATAATGGTCAACAATGTTAACTATATGATTCATTTTCTTTAAATAAAGTTTAAAAAAAGTTGCATATTAGCCCACCAAGCTCAATGGGTGAGAAAAAAATAGCACAATAGATTAAATAGCATCAACCAGTTCAGTAAAGTCATCAGACAATGACTTTAGTAGCACATAGTAAGATATAACAATTATCATACCTCTTTTATTGATTTTATTTAGATAATTTCATTTGCCATTGAGTTGTATCAAGAATTATAAAGTAGGGCTGAACCAATAACACAGCAGGTAGAGTGTTTGTCTTGCAAGTTGATGACCTGGGCTAAATTCCTGGCATCCCACATGATCCTCTTAGCCTGCTAGGAGTACTTTCTGAGCACAGAGCTAGGACTAACTACTGAGCCTCACTGACTGTGGCCCAAAAACAAACAAATAAAAAAAAAATGAAGTAAATTTGTGCCTGGTAATGGGGCAATTCTGGGGGGGGTGGTGGTAATCGAGAACATTGGTGGAGAGAAGGTGGGATTGGTATACTGAATGCTTGAAAATACTATATTATAAACAACTTTGCAAATAACAATGTTTAAATAAAAATATTTAAACAAATAATTCAGTAAGATAGAAATGAAGGAGCTATAAATGATATAGTGGTAGTCTACAGTATGAAAGAAGACCAAAGACAAATGAGTAAGAAAACATTTTATTTATTTTTTTGTATTTATTTATTATTTTATTTATTTATTTTTGTTTTCTGGACCACACCCGGCAGCCCTTAGGGATTATTTCTGCTCTGTGATCAGAAATCGCTCCTGGCTGTGGGGACCATATGGGATGCCGGGGATGGAACCATCATCCTTCCTGAGTCAGCCACTGCATTCTGTGCTACTGCTTCAGCCTTGAAAGCATTTTAAAATGAAAATGTATATAACAAATTTAATAAAGATGAAGAAAATTTAACGTATTTAATGGACATGTGCAAGAGGAACAATGTTGCACTGGTAAAGGGGGCATTCTGTTTATGACTGAAACCCAACTATAATCATGCTTGTAATCATGATGCTCAAATAAATATTTTATTTAAAAAAGCAGCTGATATAAAAAAGAAAAATATATAAATAAAAGAAACAAAAATAGGAATATTGGAAGTAGAGAGAAAAAATATGGAAAGAACACCAACTGAGGTGATAGTAGCTACAAATTGCCCCAGCTTGGTGAGAAAAATTTGTGACAAGATCCACAAAGCTTCAATGAGCTCCAAACAAAACAAATTCAATTAGAGTAATATCAAGATATATTGCATCAAATATATATATCATATAATTATAATATATAATAAAAAACTAAAAGAGACAAACTATTCAAGGTAACGAGAACCAAAATCTCAAATATAAGAAACAAAACGTAAAATTCACTATAATTTTTTGTGAAATTTTACAAGCAAGGAAGCAATAGACATATTTAAAGCATTTGGTGAAAGGAAATTCCAATCAAGAATTTTATTCATTTCAAAACTATATGTCAGATTCAAGAAAGAAATAAACATGCTTAGGCTAAAACAGCAAGATTGCATTTTTTTAGTCCAGCCAACCCCTACAAGGGACTTATGAATATTATAGATGATAGAAAGATAGAAAGATAGATAGATATGGATAGTTATATACACATACTTATATGAATATATGTTCAGACATATATGTATACATATTTTCCTCCATAATTTTATTGTTTCACAACATACTTTTCTAAACCAAATAAATTGCTGTTATGTATATCCCAGGATTTAGCTGAAAAGCTTTTTATTAACTATTAATGCATTCCTACATGATTAAAAGTCCACATTTATTGAGATATAGTTTTACTCATAAGTATCATGAAGTAATTATCCCAGATCAATTAATATCATTTCTCATAGATACAAAATTAAAATTATTTTACTTCTAAGAATTATTTTATCTTATATTTCATTTATTTAAATTTATATATTTATATGTATATATTCCTATTCAGTCAATATATTTCAACAGAGCCAACTTGTAGGCATCAGATTGGATGCTACATTCCTATAACTTATTTATCTTGCAACAGAAAAGTTATGCGTTTGGTCACCACCTTTATCATATTTCTCTTACTTTTGTCCCTGCCTCTGGTAACCACAAGTCTTTTATCTTTCTTAGACAATTTTTTATTTCAAATTCTTTAGAATCCCACATAAAGTGAGATACTATTGTTTTTAATAACACTTAAAAATTGGTTGGAATTCTGTGCTCATAATTTCTTCTGGTCCTTGGTAGGATCATTTAGATTGTTATAAAATTTTAAAAGTTTGGTGATCATATAAAATAAATTAGAAGGCAGTTAAAAAGGGCTTATAAACTAGCACCCTAGGTGGTCTGATTTCCAGCTTTCGGATTGCACCTTTGCTGAGGAAGAAGCAGTTTTTATTTGACTATCTAGGATCTATATTGCTTTTTTTAGTCACTAAATGTGTTTCTGTTACTAGTTTAGTTTCAGTCTTCTGTTTAGACATTTGGACTTATTAAAAAGATAAAATAAAATAGTAGTCTTAAACAAATACCTTAGTTTGTATGTGGTGTCCAGTTTGATTTTTAAATCAGTTGAAGTTAGCAAGGCTGGCAAAGGTTGGAGCATCAAGCATCGCCATCTACTAGCAATATGGTATCTGATCAAAGTGCACTACAAAGGACTACAAAACTGGGGCTGCTGTGGTAGTACAGATATTAAGGTAATTGCTTTATATACAGCCAACTCAGGTTCAATTCCCAACATTCAATATGGTCCCCTGAGCCCACTAGGTGTGATCTCTAAGCTCAGAGCCAGGAGTAAGACCTGTAAATCACTAGATATAGCCCAATTCCACCCCTACAAAATATAAGTCCCTTGACTAAAATAGTGTTGCAAACGCTACAATTATTATTGCTATTTAAAGATAATTAAATAAGATTTAAAATCATTTAGCATACTACCTATAGCATAATTCATTGTTATTATTTATGATTTCTGTATGTACATTTTCGTTTGCGGGTCTCACTGAGCAGTGTTCAGAGCTATTCCAAGGTCTATGCTCAGGGATTTTTCTTAGGTCCTTGGGAATCCATAAGGTGCCAGGTTTGTCAAATTTGAAACCTCCTGCATGAAAAACATGTTCACACCTCACTGAAATATCTTTCTAGCTCCATATTTAATTTTAAATAATTCTTTATTAAATAACAGGAAATCAAACAAAATAGTTATATCTTGTTACTTCTGCTTATTATGAATTTAGAAAAGAAATATAAAGACTGAAAGGGACAAAAAGCAATAGGGATTTCAGAATTCAAATAGAATCATTCTATTTATTTCTTTTAACTTAAGAGCATTCTATTTCAAAATACGTATGCATTATATAAAAATATAAAGCATTTGGAATAATCTTTTAGTTTACTAATCCTTTTTCTAAAATGTTCACCTATTTTTAAAGCTGGGTTTTAAAACTTAATTTAAACATTGTGTTTTATAAAGTTGTTCATAATTCTTTAATTTGTGACGTTCATTATTCCAACACCAATCCTACCACTAGTGTGCCATTCTAGTTGTGTCCAGTTTTCTACCCGTCCCCCAAATCTGCCCCATTGGCAAGCACAAAATTATTTATTTTATATTGCTGTTACACCAAAATTGTATGTGAAATTATAAAAAAGTAGTTCAATAAGAGAAATTTTGTGAAGATTGTTATATCTCACTATGAATTTCATTAAGATCTGTAAACTTCCTCAAGTCCTCTAGGCAAAGGCTTTCCAGAGTGCAACTATGTGGTTAATGTTTTAAATTTAAGTTTTTTTATTCCACTAGATGGCAATCATATCAGAAATACAAAGTTGAAAATACCCCCACGGGAATTAAAAAGATATTGACTTAGTGATGAAAGTAACAAAATTGGTCTTATACTATAAAAGGATACATAGAGATATAGCATACTCATATCTAGAACTATATAGTAATTAAGATATGGAGACATAATATTTGGAAAGGCAACAATCTTACTCTCCTGCCTAATTTCTGTGTTACATATGTGGCATGTTTTGAAGAGGGTTAAAACCACCGACAATCTTTCTGCTCTCAAATTAAATTCCCAACTATTCCTTTTAGTAGTTGCGCTCGGCAGTGGCCTCTGGCAAAGGCTCCCAATAGCTGCTGGAACAGATTATCAACAACAGCTGCTCCCATCTGCTAGAATTCTTCCATTAAATGGCTGCCGCTGGCCTTGAGTTCCGTTGCCAGAACACAGGAGCAGCAGCTGCTTATTTTGTCCTGAAGGCATTCTTTCCCTGTTGCTGATTCTGGCTCTACTAAACCCATTCCAAGAGGCAAAAATGTTAGCAAAATTCACACATAGTCCTGTACTAAGTTAAGGGAGAAATCAATTTGGGAATGAGTTAGAAAAGATACTCATAAAATGCTAAGTTACAGAATGTAGTAGTAAGTTCTTCATTATGTTATATGGTATACTCGACTCCTGATGTTTGGTTCCCCCCTGGAATGCTCACGCCTCAAGAACCAAATTCAAGGCTTCTTACCTACAAAGCAAGCTCTCTACATTTAAGTACTCTTGGTCTCTTGCTTTGCCCTGCTTAGTCTATATACTAAGCCTAATGGAGATTTTACTTTCTTATCAACTAAACTCATTTCCTGAAACAATTTTATCCAAGGAAAAGCTCTCTGGCTTTCTTCTGTGTGTTCTTCCCTCATTTAGTTTCAGTGCCAGTGGTTAAAGTAATGAAAGATGGTTCTCATCAATCGCAGGCGTAGAATGTGTTGCAGAGATTCTAAGATAATCCAAGTAACAGGATTCTAAGAATTTTACCAATATTTAATCTAAGTATTTTTTAAAATAAAGTTTTTGGTAGTCTTGTTAAAGTCAAAGGATAACATATAATGCAAAAACAACTTTGCAGGGATGACATTTCAGTAAGTATTATTCAAATGATGAGAGTTTGCCTAATAGTTTGAGCTAGTTTTATATCGCTCATTTGTTATGTGGAAGTGAACTAAGAATGTTCACAGTTACATCAGGAGAGGGCAGAGAGGTTTGACCTGAGAAGTTAATCTCAATAATTTTCATAAGGAAATTCTAGCTCTGTGCTCAGGATCACTTCTACCGTTGCTCAGGAACACCACATAGGTGCTCACTGGATCTGCTGAATACAGGGCAAAAACCTTAACCACTCATCTATCTTTCTTGTTGCCAGTAACAGACTCATCTACACAGAAAATTCAAGCAGCAAAAGATTGTGGGGTAGGAAGGCACATAAAGTAACTTTGCAAAAGCAAACTAGTATATCTTCATCTGGGATTTTCCCACATCTCAAGTTTCCATGAACAATTCTTTTTTTTTCCTTCTTCAGACATAGACCTCCCCACTATAGAGAAGCCCAATCTCTCTCACTTCTCTCTCTCTTTATTAAATATAACTTTTTCTTCACTGTTTGTTTTCTCCTAAAATCTCGAGATGATGATGAACCTGAGAAACCTGCATAGTGGCCAGGGATGACTTTCCCGAAAAGCACAGTTTCTCACTCCTGCCTAAATCCATTGTTTTCTGAAAACTCAGACGGCATGGATCCATTCTCACACTGCCTAGATTGGGTGAACCTAGTTTCAGACTGCTCTGTGGGGCTGGTGAAACACTAACATCCCCATGTAGATGTATTAGTACTTGAGATGTATTAGTACTTGCCCTGAATCCCTGGGCATTTTGGTAGGAAAATCAAGATGTGTTAAGTAGGAGGGCAGTGGCATTCTCTCCCTCATACCATAAGTCAAGGATAAGTTAAAAACCATGGAGGGACAGTTAGTTTAATAAATGTGATCCAAAATCACAGTAATATGCCTATTGATCATCAATCTTCTTCAGAGAAGTGTCAGTTCATTTCCTCTTTTCATTTTGTAAGGTTCTTTAAATACATTTTGTCATTGATACTGGTGAGTAATATATATATATATAATATATATATAGTTTAAACCTATGTTTATTTTTCTACTTTGAAACTCTTTAATTTTACATGTCCCACTTTATGTTTCTGTTGCCTTTATTTTTTCTTTTTGGTTTTTGGGTTACACCCGGCAGCACTCAGGGGTTACTCCTGGCTCCATGCTCAGAAGTCGCTCCTGACAGGCTAGGGGACCACATGGGATGCCAGGATTCGAACCACCATCCTTCTGCATGCAAGGCAAATGCCCTATCTCCATGCTATCTCTCTGGCCCCTTTGTTGCCTTTTCAAGTGGAATCATATAATTGAAGATAACTTTGAAGTCCAAATTCAAGCTAATTTTTCTATATTTTTCTCAACCTATTTATGGATTATGGGCTATCTCAATGTATTTAATTTGCCAATAAATATGTTATTCTTTTATTTTTAACAAAAATTATATTTTAATGATGCATTTTTAACAGCACTTCACTTCATGTATCCCATTCCTTTGTCTAAAATAAGTCGACTATATTTATGGGGATTTGTCTTTGTGTACTCAATTCTAGTACGTTAGTCAGAGTCTATTCTTATTCTAGTACCATGTATTTTGATTACTATAGCTTTATAGTTTCAAATTAAATTAAGATATTTTCCAATTGCTACTTTTTAATATATACTTAACTCTTTGGGGTGTTCTATGATTCTACACAAGTTTATTATTAATTGTTCTAAATCCTTGAAGAACTTTATGGGAAATTTGATGAGAACTTCCTTGAATGTATATTATAATAATTGAGGTAGGGTGGTCACTTCGACTACATTATTCTTTCAATCTATGCAACATGGTATATTTTCCATTTCCTAAGATCTTCTATCTCTTTCTTAATGACTTGCAGTTTTCATGGTACAGATCTCTCGTATTTTATTAGGCTGATTCCTGGATATTTTATATTTAGGATAACATTTTTATGGAGTAGACTCTGATCTCTTTCTCTTCTAATTATTGGCATAGTGGTTGGAGAGATAGTACAGCAGTAGGACATTTGCCTTGCATGTGACCAATCCAGGAGGGATCTGATTCTATTCTTGGCATCCCATATGGTCATCCCTTTATCCTGTTAAATATCTATGTTTATACTTTGTTATTTAGATTCCTCATTTAAAGAATAGATTTTAAATAATATATTAAAATATTTTGGCTGTTCGAACCAAGTCAGCTCCACAGACATACTCTTTTCGAATAAGATATAAGCTAAGCCAATAAAAATCCTTGGTACAATGAAAGCTGGCCATCTTTGGAAGTGAGGATGGGTCAACCTCCACCCTGCCGAAGCCACACCTGCTGCCTCCATCACCTAAAACCACCATTTTCCAAATGGCCCTGACTCATCACGATACTCTACAGTTCCCTTCAAGGGCATCAAACTCACTTAACTTTCCATAAGTCAATTTGGGGATTAATATCTTTAGGGCTTTTTGGAACAAGTGTGGGCACCTTCTCCTTGTATTTTCCTTCTCCAGGAGGCCTGGCTGCTGAATTCGTAGTATCAGTAATAGTGCTTTGAATCTCTGGAAACTTCATTTGATTAATGTTGTAATCCCTGTGGGACACCCCAATTTAACATAATGGACAGCTAACAAAAAGCTTACTAAATCTTCTACTGTATTAATGACTTTTCTTTCTTTTCCTCTTTCTTTTTCTTTCTTCCTTTCTTCCTTTTTCCTTTCTTCCTTTCTCTCTTTCTCTCTTTCTCTCTCTCTCTTTCTTTCTTTCTTTCTTTCTTTCTTTCTTTCTTTCTTTCTTTCTTTCTTTCTTTCTTTCTTTCTTTCTTTCTTTCTTTCTTTCCTTTCTTCTTTCTTTCTATCTTTCTCTTTCTTTCTTCTTTCTTTCTTTCTTTCTTTCTTTCTCTCTCTTTCTTTCTTTCGTTCTTTCTTCCTTTCTTCTTTCTTTCTTTCTTTTTCTTTCTCTCTCTTTCTTCTTTCTTTCTTTCTTTCTTTCTTTCTTTCTTTCTTTCTTTCTTTCTTTCTTCTTCTTTCTTTCTTTCTTTCTTTCTTTCTTTCTTTCTTTCTTTCTTTCTTTCTTTCTTTCTTTCTTTCTCTCTTCTTTCTTTCATGTTAACTTTCTTTTCTTCATTTTTCTTTTTCTATTTTTCTATTCACTTATTTGGAAACAACTGCATTGTGATATACTTTTGTCAACTCTGTGATATATTTTCTTTAAATATATTTTAAAAATAAAAAATATTTTGAACTTTCTGTAATGCACTGTTTTGTTTTACTTTAACCAAGTAAATTATTGATTTGTATAATTTGGTATCTACTTGCTGTTAATGTTTATCTTTACTATATATATGTAGTAGAAAGAATATCCTTGACTATTAATACTTATTCATCTAATTTTTGAATGCCTACCTATTTATTGGCATGCATAATCCACTAATATTTTATATATTAATGTAATATATTATATTATATTATATGAATGTAATGTATATATTAATGTAATAATTAATGTGTTAATGTATTGGGGTTTGCTCTCAAGCTATTAATTTTCTATCATTTTGATATGACTTGTTTTTCCCTTTCTGCAATCTATTGTCTCTAGTAAAATGCTTGCAATCCACTGCACTTTAAAGGGTCCACTAAGAAGGATGTAGGTGTAATAAAGCAATACAGAAAAACACCTACAAAGTCACTATACTAAAATCTGTCACATTCTAATATGCCAATAATTATTTTTATTTATTTATTAATTGATTGATTGGTTTTTGGGCCACAACCAGAGGTGCTCAGGAATTACTCCTGGCTCTACACTCAGAAATCATCCCTGGCAAAACACAAATGTTTTGCCCTAATACTGGCAAAACTCTGGTTTATACCTCCAGTGACTCAGTTTTAGATGTGGCATAAATAATATAAATTTCAGCACCAGTGTCAATGTATGCACTCATTTTTCAGGGCCAGGTAAGGAGAGACCAGGTTGGAGCATGAGTTTTGCATGCAGAAGACCCAGGTTCTATCCAAACCATCACTTGGTTCCTGAACACCACCAAGGTGATTTCTGAGCACCGCTGATTGTGGATTTTTCTTAAGATAGTCAAATTTTCTTTTTATTTAATTTTGTTTCTGGGACACACAAGGCTGTGCTCAGGACTTACTCTTGATTCTTGTTTAGAGTTCAGAATTGGCACTGCTCATGGTGGGATTACTGTCTAATCCAGCCTTTATGAAAAACAATATGAATATTGCTCAAAAAACTGGAAATTAAACTCCCATATGATCTTGCTATACCAATCCTAGGGACATACCCTACGAACACAAAAACACAATACAAATATGCGATCTGTGCACCTATATTTATTGCAGCACTATTTACAATAGCCAGAATCTGGAAAAGACCCAGATGCCCAATAACAGATGAGTGGCTAAAAAACCTGTGGTACATATAAACAATGGAATACTATGTAGCCATTAGAAAAAAATGAAGTCATGAAATGGACAGGAAAACAATTATGATGAATGAAATAAGTCAGAGGGAGAGAGATACAGAATAGTCTCACTCATCTCTGAGATTTAAGAAAAAAGAGGGGTCGGTGAGGTGGCGCTAGAGGTAAGGTGTCTGCCTTGCAAGCGCTAGCCAAGGAAGGACTGCGATTTGATCCCCCAGCGTCCCATATGGTCCCCCCAAGCCAGGGGAAATTTCTAAGTGCTTAGCCAGGAGTAACCCCTGAGCATCAAACGGGTGTGGCTGAAAAACAAAAAAAAAAAAAAAAAGAAAAGAAAAAGAAAAAGAAAAAAAAGACATCATTGTAATAACATCCAGTAACAAGAGTGGTGAGTTCGATTAGAGAAGTAACTACACTAACAACTATCATGACAAATGAGAGGAGTAGTATGTCTATCTCGAATACAGGCAGGGGGTAGGGGAGGGAGGAGCTAGATGGTGGGCATTGGTGGTGGGAAGGTTGCACTGGTGAAGGGGGGTGTTCTTTATTTTATAACTAAACCCCAACTACAAACATGATTGTAATCACGGTGCTTAAACAAAGTTATTATTATTAAAAAATGGAAGTGCTCAAGAGACCATATGATGTTTTAGTTCCACAAATGTATATTTCTCATTACTTTTCTATTCTCTTGCTTATTATCATATGCATTACTAAAATTTGTCATTACTGTAATTATAGATTCATAATTGCATCATGATTTATCATAGTGCATAATTTGGTACATTGCAATATTCTTTTGTGAACTGAATCTGTTTCATAAATCCCTCTCACGTAAGTTAATGAGATCTCTTAGACCAAAACCCTTCTAACAGAAAAAATAAGTAATCCATCGTAGGCCCTATAAGAAGAAGTTCCAGGTGAAAGTGGAAATTCTGAAGTCTTTCCACAAAGAGCAAAAACTTGACAAAACAAGAACTTACTTAAAGTTGAACAAAGTCATGAAATTCTTTAAATGCAGATGTAAGAGGTAATGTTTTATTCTCGAATAACTCACAAAAACCTTAGGATTTGAATGCTCAGGAATGAGTTATTACATGAAACTTTTTGCTTTTTAATTAAGAGTCACGGAGCTCCTTTCACAATTGTGCATGATTCACTTGGCATATCAAGCAGTTTACTGTTTCATCTTCCCCTCTACTTTCACTTTTCCTGATGAGTAAAGGCCAACAGGATTAAATACAGGAAATAAATTATGATGTCAGCATTCTTCCCTGGAAAGGGCAATTGCAGAAGCAAGTATGAGTTTCACACAGCAAGTCTGAGGAAGCATTTCAGCCTCTACTCATATGTGTATTTTAAAAAGAGGAAATGCTTACTTGGAGGTAGAGTGCATTTCCATTTTATAATTGCCAAAATTTATAAGAACAGCTTTGCTGGATAGATCTCCAGATGTCTTAGGGAAATTGCTTAATTTTTAAATAGTAAAATTAAATAGTAAAATTGTCATTATCTAACGTGTTAAAGAGTCTTATAAATGAAAGATGTGATTATTTGATGAGTATGTGCTTTATGAGTTTATAGTTCCTTCCTCTTATCTCAACCTCATTTCCATCATCCATATTCCAAATTTCCAAATAAATTTTCTTAAAATAGTGTAATCCTATCATTATCTTTGTCATCTTTACTGTTTATGATGATAATGTTCTATGAAATCTGACCCCAAAACCTCCTGATTTAGGACTAGAGAGATAGTATAGTGGATTGGGCATTTGCCTTACACACATCCAACTCCATTCAATCCCTAGCACATGATATGGTCCCCTAAATCCACCAGGAGTGATCCCTAAATGCAGAGCCAATAGTAATCCCCAAGCACATAAAAACAAACAAAAATCCCTTTACTTATCTAAGTGCTAGAGATGTTGTATCTGTTCCAAAGATGCTCCCATTGAACTGTTCTGAATTTGAAATACTGCTGTGGGAATTTTATTGTTACTACATGGAAATAATAATCGTTATAGAAATTTTGAAAGCATAATTACTCATAATCCCATCATCAAGATCATTTTAAAATTAACTTTCATTTCTTCATCTTTGAGTAGGGATTTTTGTTCCATAAATTAAATTTGGGGTCTCACACATATAAGGCAAGTGATTTCCTATTGAACTACATGCTTGGAATTTCCCTCATTGTCTTAATTTCAGAATTTAATTATTTATTAAATTTTTGTTGGTTTCTTTTACCTTCTCTTCGGGACTTAAGTTAGACTTTGTTTGATTCTGACAACTCAATTTTACCAATTCCACCATAATTTTTTTTATTTCCTAAAATATTTGACCTGAATAGGAAAAATAGTTTAGGAGTTAAAGTGCTTTCTGTGCAAGGAGTCAACTTTGGTTCAACACTCAGTACACCTAAACATCACCAAGCACTACCTCAGAGCACAAACCAAAATAAATGCCTAAGTAACACCAATTATGACTCAACGTCTTCATATGCCCACTTCAAAAGTCCAAACAAATATTTTTACTTATATCTTTGATTGTTTGGATCTTATTTTTATTTCTTTGGATGATATTACAGAGGGAGCAGAGATGTTTAATCTGCTATTCGAGGTTCTAGTTATACTGAGCCAGTCTGTGCTGCAGCCAGTTCTTATCTACCTCCTCTGTTAATATCTTCCCCACTCCCTTCTCTCTATTTTCCTTTCCACATATTGATAATACCTGATTAACACTTAATCTCCGCACATATGCATTCTCTGATATATCTTTTAGGGAATCAAGAACTCAAAATATCAGGATCACAGAGCTAGTACAGTGGTTAAGGTGATGCCTTGCACACAGCTAACCTACGTTTGATCTCTGGCAGCCCTTATGATGCCCAGAGAATGGCAGGTGTAATTTTATTGTGCAAAAACAGGTATAACCCCTGAATACCACTGGCTCTGGCACTGCAATAAAAAAACTTCAAAATATCATTCATCAAGCTAAACTGAGAAGTAAAACATCAAAATAAAAATTCAAAAAGCTATATGAAAACAGTATTGAAAATCAATCACTCTAAAACTGATTTAAAATTGATAAATATGGAGGGGGAAAATTGATAAATTTTTATGCATTTCATTTTACTGGGACATTGACATTTTCTGTGCATTTCAATTAAGACATTTTGAGATCTTTACAGCAAAGTAAAGATAAATCAGTTATGAAAAACATGACCTATATATAAGATCAATTAATCATGACAATAATTTAATATCTTTATTTAAACACCTTGATTACAAATATGATTGTAGTTGGGTTTCAGCCATGTAAAGAACACCCCCCTTCACCAGTGCAACATTCCCATCATCAATGTCCCAAATCTCTCTCCTCCCCAACCCAACCCGGCCTGTACTCGAGACAGGCTTTCTACTTCCCTCATTCATTCACATTGCTATGATAGTTCTCAGTATAGTTATTTCTCTAACTGTACTCATCACTCTTTTTGGTGACCTTCGTGTTGTGAGCTGAACCTTAGAGCTCTCCTCTTTTTTGTCTCTGGGAATTTTTGTAAAAATGTCTTTTATTTTTCTTTAAACCCATAGATGAGTGAGACTATCCTGTGTCTATCTGTCTCCCTCTGACTTATTTCACTCAGCATAATAGATTCCATGTACAACCATGTATAGGAAAATTTCATGACTTCATCGCTCCTGATGGCTGCATAATATTCCATTGTGTATATGTACCACAGTTTTTTTTAGCCATTCATTTGTTGAAGGGCATCTTGGTTGTTTCCAGAGTCTGGCTATTGTAAATAGCGCTGCAATGAATATATGTTTGAAGAAGGGAGTTTTGTATTGTATAGGGTATATTCCTAGGAGTAGAACAGCTGGATCGTATGGGAGCTCAATTTCCAGATTTTGGAGGAATCTCCATATCGCTTTCCATAAAGGTTTGACTAGACGGCATTCCCACCAGCAGTGAAAGAGAGTTCCTTTCTCTCCACATTCCCACCAGCACTGCTTGTTCTCATTCTTTGTGATGTGTGCCAATCTCTGTGGTGTGAGATGTTACCTCATAGTTGTTTTGATTTGCATCTCTGATGGTTAGTGATGAGGAGCATTTTTTTCATGTACCTTTGGGCCATTTGTATTTCTTTATCAAAGTCTCTGTCCATTTCTTCTTCCATTTTTTGATGGGATTAGATGTTTTATTCTTGTAAAGTTCTGTCAGTGCCTTGTATATTTTGGAGATTAGCCCCTTATCTGAGGGGTAGTGGGTGAATCGTTTCTCCCACTCAGTGGGTGGTTCTTATATCCTGGGTACTATTTTCTTTGAGGTATAGAAGCTTTTCAGCTTAATATATTCCCATCGGTTTATCTCTCCTTCCACTTGTTTGGAGAGTGTTGTTTCTTTCTTAAAGATGCCTTTAGTCTCAATGTAATAGAGTGTTTTACCTACGTGTTGTTCTATATACCTTATGGTTTCAGGTCTGATATCAAGCTCTTTAGTCCATTTGGATTTGACCTTTGTGTATGGTGTTAGCTGGGGGGTCTATGTTCGCTGTTTTGCAAGTGGCTAACCAGTTTTGCCAACACCACTTGTAGAAGAGGCTTTCTTTGCTTCATTTAGGATTTCTAGCTCCTTTATAAAAAAAAATAGGTGATTGTATGTCTGGAGAGCATTCTCTGAGTACTCAAGATTATTTTATTGATCTGATGGTCTGTCTTTATTCTAATACCATGCTGCTTTGATAACTATTGCTTTGTAGTACAGTTTAAAATTGGGGAGTGCAATGCCTCCCATATTCCTTTTCCCCAGGATTGCTTTAGCTATTTAAAGGTGTTTATTATTCCAAATAAATTTCAGAAGTGTTTGATCCACTTCTTTGAAGAATGTCATGGGTATCTTTAGAGGAATCGCATTAAATCTGTACAATGCTTTGGGGAGTATTGCCATTTTAATGATGTTAATCCTGCCAATCTATGAGCAGGGTATGTTTTTCCATTTCCGCATGTCCTCTCTTATTTTTGGAGCAGGGTTTTATAGTTTTCTTTGTTTAGGTCCTTCACATCTTTAGTCAAGCTGACTCCAAGATATTTGAGTTTGTGAGGCACTAATGTGAATGGGGTTGTTTCCTAATGTCTATTTATTCCCTATCACTATTGGTGTATAAAAAGTCCATTGATTTTTGTGTGTTAATTTTGTAGCCTGCCACATTACTATATGAATCGATTGTTTCTAAGCATTTTGGTAGAGTCTTTAGGGTTTTCTAAGTAGAGTATCATGCCATCTGCAAACAGTGAGAGCTTGACTTCTTCCTTTCTTATCTGGATTCCCTTGATATCTTTTTCTTGCCTAATCTCTATAGCAAGTACTTCCAGTGCTATGTTAAATAGTAATGACAATTTTTTTTATTAAAACTTACCAAGAAAATAACTTTTGTGTGCCACACCTAGAAGTTATCAGGGCATACACAGTGATAATTCTTAATTGTATTTAGGGTACTGTTTGCAATACTTGTCTACTTGATATTGACAGTGTGCAAAGCAAATGCCTCACCAACTACACTATTTTTCTGGACCTAACAAAGTCATTTTCTTTTCATTTTCTTTTTTATTAATTCACTGTGTGTGAATAATTAAGAAATCATTCAAGGAATGTGCTTTAGTCATACAATGTTCCAACATCCATCCCTTTACCAATGTTCATTTCCTGCTATCAATTTCCCCAGTTACCCTACTATCCTTTGCTCCACAAGTCCAATCTTCCTCTATGGTAGACTTTTTCTTTGCTGTTCTTTATTCTTTTTAGACTCTGAAGTTTGCAGTAATATTACTGAAGGGATATTATGTATATAACTTTACTTCTTTCAGTTACAAATCTTTGTCCAGAGTGCTCATTTCAAACATTTAATTTTCTTAGTGGTCCATTCTATATCTTAACTGCACTTCCTCTTCCTACAATTTACATTGTCTTTGGACATATTTTTATATTATGTTTTATTTTATACCACCAAAGAGTGATATGACTTTTCTGACTGTGTTTTTTCCCCTAGAGTATATTTCCAGGAACAGTATTGCTCACTCCTATGGGAGCTCAATTTTTATTTCTTTGAGAAATTCCATATTGTTTACCAAAAAGGCTGGACCAGTTGACATTCCCACCATTAGTGAATGAGATTCTCTTTCTTCCTGCATTCATGTCATCACAAGTTGTTCTTGTTCATTTTTATATGTGTCAGTCTCTGTGGTATGAAATATCTCATTTTTTGAGTTGTATCACCCTAATAATTAATGAGTGGAGTTTTATTTTATTGCTTTTTGTCCATAGGTATTTATTACTTGAGGAAATTTCTGTTCATATATATATATTCCAATTTTAATGGGAATAGATGTTATTTTCATGTTAAACTCAGTGTGTTACGTATCTTAGATACTGACCTCTTATCAAATTGATATTGGGAGAATAGTTCTCCCATTCTGTAGACAGAATCTCTACTTTGGTCATAGTTTCCTTTGAGGTGAAGAAACTTCTTAATATATTGTAGTCCCATTTGTTTATCTTTGATTTCACTTGTTTGGTCAGGAGTTAGATTCAATGTAATGGAGATTTCTTCCTATGTTTTATTCTTTGTATCTATAGTTTTAGGTTTGATAACAAGGTCTTTAATTCATTTTAATTAAGCTCTTTGTATGATGTTAGAAAAAGGTAGAAATTTATTTTCTTGTATGTATTTGATCAATTTTTTATGCTGCATGTTTTTGATAAGTGTCAATTATTTGACTACTTTAATGAAGAGGCTTTGCTTGCTCCACTTTATACTTGTGCTCTTTTTTAAAAGATTAATTTATTTCATACCCATGCATCTTTTTCAGCTACTTTATTCTAATACAGGAATATGAGAGTCTGTCTAAAACCATGCCTTCTTAATTACTACCACATTATAGTAGATTTTGAAGTTGGAGAAAGCAATTAATAGCATCTTCTTTTCCCAAGTGTTGTTTTAGCTACTGGGAGATTTTATTGTTTTATATAAATTTCAGAAGTTTGATCTATTTTTAAAAAAAAATCATGGGTATCCATAAAGGAACTACTCTGAATCTGTTCTTTGGGGAGTATTGCCATTTTAATGATATTAATCCTCCCAAGCCAGGTTCAAGAGATGTGTTTCCATTTCCTCATGCCCTCTTTCATTTCTGAATGTATACTTTTTATAGTTTTTTTTGTATAGGTCTTTTACATCTTAGTTAATTTCTACTCACTTGATTTTCTGAAGCATAAATTGATTTTTTAATATTTCTCCTGCCCTTTGACTATTTATATATAGTTAAAGCAGGTTTTATTGATACTACTTTGTAGACTGATACTTTACTAAATACATTAATTATTTCTAGGGTATTTATCACATATTCTTTAGAGTTTTCTAAAATAGAAAATTAGTTTTTTGCAAATAGCGAGAGCTTAACTTCTTCCCTTCGTATCTGGACACCTTAAAATCTTATTCTTGCCTAATTATTATTTCAAGTACTTCCAGTATTATATTGAAAAAAAATGGTAAGTGTTGGATACATTGTCTTGTGCCAAATCTTAGAAAATGCTTTTAGATTTTTCCCATTGAGTATGATATTTTGTTTTTGGTTTGTGGTAAATAGCTTTGACTATTTTTGAAAGCTTCTTCAACTCCCAGCCTGATGAGAGATTTTATCATGAATCTGTCAAATGCTTTCTCTGCATCTATTTTATGATCGTATGATTTTTTTCATTGATATAGTGTAGTATGTTGATTGACTTGCATATGTAAAAGCATGCATGCTTGGAATGATATGACTTGTTCATAAAATATATTTTTATATTAATTTTTAGATTTCATCTGATAGTATTTTGTTGATATCTCTGCATCGGTGTTCATCAAATCTATAATTCTATTTTTTATTTAAGCTACTTTGTTTAAAGAGCATGTATCACATAGTTGACATAGTTGATTATAATATGTTCTTTCTAGATAAATGAGAAAAATTTTAGTATATATGCTGCTGAAGGGAGCACAAATGAGAGAAAAATTATTTGAAAACTAGAAATTAAAAAATAAGGATGAGAAGAGAAAGAAAAAAAAGAAGAATGAGCAAATTTGTGAAAATTATTGTATTTCCAATGAGATCATGAAGTAATTGTCAGAGGTTTAGTAAGATCTTGCTACTGACTGACCCTTCTGTTATTTCATTTGTTTCTGAACATTAAGTGACTTCAGCTACACATTGGCATCTAAATCTTTTTTAACACATGGAAATTGCTTTGTTTTATTTTAGTGAATCAAACATAAAACACAATTACTAAAAACAGAACAGAGAACCTGTAGTTCTATTTTCTTTTTTTTTTTAATTTTTTTTATTTTAATTATGACAACAAAGATGCAAAGAAAGAGGACAGGGTAAAGTTACAGTGGAAGCCCAATCACCCATAAACAGGATTCTCAGTAGTCCCATCGATGATATCCCAGCCTTATACTTTCAGCCAAAGAACATTAAGAAAAACAAAACTGAACCCATGTACCATACAATTACTTTGTCCCTCAAATCCCCCGTTGTAGTACATATTATTTCTTAGCAGCACACCATATAATCTAAAGATATTAGACTTATGTAACTCTTTAAACATTGAGGGCAAAGTACATTTATCTAGATCCATGCACATGCTTACTAGTTTAAATTAACCTCAAAAGTTTTAGTGGGTTGTTTTTCTTAAGGATTGGAGTCAAGGGACCATAGTAAAAAACGATATTAAAGTGGCATTTGTTTGCATAGGCCCACCAAAACATAAGGGACATGGAAAGACAAATTATGGTCTAAATAGATGGAGACCCTACCCCTGAAGTTCCCTGGCACAGGACTGACTCTAGGCTCCAGGCAAACTAGTTTGTCCAATTCAAGTCATCGTCTGTAGTGGCAATACACCTCCATTCCTCACATAGTCTCTGTTGTTGGTATCATGCTTCTGTATTAAAGATCCTGGAGTCTACATGTCTCATATAGCAGTCAGGATGGTGCAGAGCATTCTCTCGTTTCATCTCACACTTAAGGGGCAATAGAGAGAACCATGTCCTGTAGAGCAGGTCATTGTTGTTGTCACGTCTTATCGCAGGTCATTGTTGTTGTCACGTCTACTCAGTGTAAACGGAGGTGTCTTTTTAGGAGGTCGATGTCAGACCCTTGGTAGTGTCTTTCCTGGTAGAGGACTGCTTCCAACTGTTGCTATAAAAGACCTTGGATGTTTCGTAGATAGCGTGCCTGGTTCCAGTGTGAATGGAGAATGCCCATTCATCTGAGGCCTGTGCCAGGTCATTATATCAATGTTCAGGGTGTAAGGTACATTGTAATGAGATTTATTAGATAATAACTAATCTGTATGTATAGTGTTTTCCCATTTTAATGTGTCTATGCAAACAAGGATCAATGCCATGAAGCGTTATTGGTGCATTTGGAGGCAATAGGAACAAGACCAGCAATTTCCATGACATAGTTCAATCATAGGCATCAAACTGAGGGACAGTTCCACCAACAATCCTTACTATACAGCTTACAAAGAAAAGACAAGATGAAAAGTGGATAGAAAAATGATGGTAGAAGAATATATAGAGAGGTACAGCAGTTAAAGAAAATAATCATAAAATATTCAAAATATATATGTGTTCAATATGTGTTCGATTTATGTCCTTCTAAATAGTTCTGAGATTTGTAAGATCTACTGTATGTCTTTGGACAGAGATTAAAACTGTTTGTTACTGAAGGTAAGAAGGGTAAATCAGGGGTACTGGTGGTTGGGAGGAGCATAAGTTCGCGCGGGGTTTCAAAATGTAGACTGGTATGAAATTGCCAGTGACAGCCTGAGTATAGCTGAGCAATTATCTGCCACCACCCAGATCAAACGCCACCCCCTAAGCCAACCCTGGAGCAGGTCCGGCCCAGGTCCGGGCCCCCCCTACCCTAGGCCAGGCCAAAAGGCCGCTGGCACATGCGGAGGTCTGCCAGCTGCCCGCCCGTGCTGCTAAAAATCCTGCTCCAGGAAGGGAGAGAGAGACCCTCCCAAGCCTGAAGGACAGGGATTTAAGCCCAACCTAGGCCGGTCCCCAGACCCGGCCTGGGAGTGGGGAAAAACCCAGGGTGCCCCATCAGCTCCTCCCAGAAACCCACCTGGAGATCCGGAGGAAAGGGGGAGAGGGGGGCCGGGTGACCCAGGTCCGGGACCCCCTACCCTAGGCCAGGCCAAAAGGCCGCTGGCACATGCGGAGGTCTGCCAGCTGCCCGCCCGTGCTGCTAAAAATCCTGCTCCAGGAAGGGAGAGAGAGACCCTCCCAAGCCTGAAGGACAGGGATTTAAGCCCAACCTAGGCCGGTCCCCAGACCCGGCCTGTGTAGTTCTATTTTCATATGTAAAAGATACCATATACAATGATAGATTGTACTCAGTTTGCTGAACCCCAAACTGCCAGTAGGAAGTCATTGAGGAGAAATGAATGTGCTAGGCAGAGTTGATGTCCAAAGGGATTCAGCACCTGGCACTACAGGTGTTCTCTTCCACCAGGTGGAAGTTGGGTCAGGGGTTCTTCACTTTGGAGCAATAGGTTGCAATGGCATAAACTTATTTATAACATCACAGTTTACTGGATGTTTGTTTCTATAGGGTGATGGTATTAAACAAAAATAAAGCTGTCATTTAAAGCACTATACTGCTTTTCTTTTTTTAATATGATTTTTATTTTAATCATAGTGGCCTACATATCATTGACAATAATATTTTAGGTACATATTAACATAAAATCAGGGGAATTCCCATCAACGAATTGTCCTCCCTCCACTTCCGTTCCCGTCCTACCTCCCATATCCTACTCCCTCACCCCTGGGACTGCTAGAGTAAATGGTCCCCTCTGTGCCTAGCTAACTACATAGTGGTCCTACACCTGTTTGGTCTTGGTATCTCCCTTATTTACTGCTCTAGTTGGGAGGTGGGACTAGATAGTTCAAGTTATGTGGGTTTTTTTTTTTGAAGAAGAGAAAATTAATAAACTGGGGAAAAAATCAAATACGCCAAAAATGGGTAGAGTCCTTCTGGAAGCTCTCATTCTATTTTTGAGAGACGAAGGGATAAAGGAGGTGGAACACCACAACAGTAGAAAAAGAAGTGCCAAATAAAACATTCAGTGAACACTCCAACAATAAAGATAAGCACCACATAAAGGCCATGGTCTTGAGATAAAAAACATGCAGAGCACTTAAAGGAAGAAAAGAAAAGAAAAGAAAAGAAAAGAAAAGAAAAGAAAAGAAAAGAAAAGAAAAGAAAAGAAAAGAAGGAAAAAAATATGAACGGAGACAACAACTTCAATAACCACACCAAAACAAATCGGCAAAATCTAGATAAATAAATAAAAAAATTTTTGCTTTTTGGCTTTTTTTTTTCTTTTTTCTTTCCTCCTGCACAGGCACAATAAATATTGGGGTCATTCGAAAAGGAATTCCCTTGGCCTAAGAGAAACAGGGTTTCTCCACTCTTGAAGTGTATTGTCATGGGATTAACTATAGACTCCTTTCAGGTTCATTTACTCTCCCCTTGGTGCTTTTGTGGTGTATGGAAAACTTCTGCTCCGTCCTGGATGATAAAATCAGACCTCTGTATCTAGAGATCTTGGTATCTGCACAGGTCAGGGAGTGGAAGTTATGATGAAAGTCTTTCTTTGTGGTTCTAGAAGTTCTGTTCCCTCCGTGTCATTTTAATCCGTTTTCTGTGGTTGGTGGTCTTGGTCTTTGCGCTGATCCTAGGACGGGGCCTGGGATAACGTCTAGGGGCATGTTTTCAGGTCTTCCAGCATGTGAAGCATTGGTAGCATGAGGGTTTGGCCTGTACTTTCCTCCCGAGGTTGACAGCTTTTAGCTGTGTGGCTGGTGTGCACATGATTTTTTATGGCTTCGTTTGTATTCTCTTTCAGGAATAGAGTAAGTTTAGGAGCTGGCCAGGTATAAGCATGGTGGCCTGTAATACACTCTTTTGTGATGTCTTTGTTTTAGGCATCAGGGTGACGTTAGCTTCATAGAAAGTGTTTGGGAGTGTCTCTGTTTCTTTACTAGAGAGTCTAAAAAGAATTATCAGTGAGACCTTTTTAAATGTTTGAAAGACTCACTAGTAAGTAAGACTAGTAAGACTTCACATTTTGGCCTTTTGTTTGGGGGATATTTTAAATTATCCTTTTAATTTCCTCAATAGTAACAGTTTAGGTAACCAAAGTTATCTTGTTTCAAACTGGGAGGTTGTAAGAGTGAAAAAATGTATACACTTTTTCTAGTTCTCTAATTTTGTGGCATAAATATTCTCAAAGTAATTTTTGATGATCCTATAAATTTCTGTAGTATCTATTATGACACCCTTATTCTTTTCTTGTATGATTTATGTGTACTTATCTTTTGAATGTGATTACTCTATTTCATTTTGTCCTGAAAAGCTGGTATTTACTCGCTGAATTTTAGTCTGATTTATCTATCAAGAGGTGAGAGCTTGGTGCTGAATTCTCCAAATACTATTGTATTGCTATTGATATCTTTTTTCAAGTCTATTAGTAGTTGTTTTGAGTATTTTTCTGGTCCATCATTTGGTGCAATGTGTTTTATTCCTGATGTTTATATCCCTTTAGAAATAGCCCCTCTTTGTCTCATAACCTTTTAGTGCTTGGAAGTAGAATGTCTAGCTATGTTAGCCTTTTTCAGGTTTTTTTTATTACAAAATTGTCTTACAACCTTTGACATAGTACAGACTATTTCTCTAATTATTCAAAGGTGGTTCTTGCAGACAGAAAAATATTGTATTCAATTTTTATTCCATTTTACCATTTGTTGTCTCTTAATTGGTACACTTAGACAACTGATATTGATAAATGCCAATTAATATTATTGTCTGGGAGTTTTGTGCCATGTTTCTGTAACTATTTTGTGTGGTTGTGTAGTTTGTCTTGTCTTAAAGTACCTAGTCACTTCTTTTACATTTAGTTTTAAGTATGATGTTTCTGAGCTGTTGTTTATCATTGAAGTTATGTACTACTGTTTCTTCAAATATGAATGTTTGCCTTGGTAAATTTTTCTTTGTGAGAAATTCATTTTATTAGTTTTTCACTATACCGTACCACTGCCCTCAGATCTAGAGGGCTTTCTTTGGTAAATCTGCTGTAATTCTTGAGAATTCCCCTTTGTATGTTATTTCTTTCTTTGATCATAATGTTTTCCATATTATTTATACATGAATTCAATCATTCTTATTAAATGTGTTTTGGAGTATTTTTATTTGAATCTCTTTTATCTGGCACCCTTTGATCCTCCAAGATATGGGTACATGTGCTCTCCAGTTCTGAAAACTTATCAGGAATGATGTCTTTGACTGTTGCTTCTTAATATGCATTGTCTTCTTGGTCTCAGGGAGGCTGGTTATTCTTATGTGTTTCTTTTGAATTCCTCCCAAAGTTCTATTCTAAATTTTTTATGTATTTATATCTTTTTTTTTCATTTTCTACTGTTGTCTGCAAGTGTTAGCATCTGAGATTGAAACTCACTGATTCTTTTCTTAGTGTTCTGTTCTCAGCAGATATGTTACTTTGCTGATGAGACCTTCCCATGGGGTTTATTTTTCACCTACCAAGTTTTTCAGTTCTGTCATTTTTTGTTTGAACTTTTCTCATTTCTGCTCTCATATCCTCTTGAGTCCTAGTAGCTATATAATCCATAGTTTCTTTGAGTTTTTTTGAACCTCCTTAATATTTTATCTCTGAAGTCCTTGTTAGAGAGTTTACATAGCTAGATCATACAGGTTTGGTTTCAGAGCAACCATACTCACTCACTAAACATAGAGTGATGTTGCTTTGCTTTACCATTATGACCTTTGATAGTAAAAATACTCAAGTAATTTCCCATATGTTTTGTCTCCTTTCTTATTTTATAATAAGCAGTCATGTTCATCTTCTTAGGCTTACCTTATAATTTGACTTTTCAATTTATCTCATGAAAACTTATAAAAGTCATTTCCATGCTTCTTTTCTTATTAAAGAGTTATAAGGATGAATCAAGTGTAGAAATTTATGAGACCTGTGCATTGAATTCACTTAATTAATCTATAAACAAAGTATAATTTTTGTTTTTAGGATGTATATTTCCTTCCCTCTTTATTGGTGCTGACCATTTTGTCACTTGTATTGATTTCCTATCAGGAATTGTTTATACAACTGACATTTTGTGCGACAGAATTGAAATTAAATATAATCTGGTATCTACATTATAAACTGTTGCATAAGACTGAAACATAAAAATCATCCATGAATTACTTCATAAAGCAAACATCGAAACCTGGTATATATTAAGACTTGACTTAAGCCCTAATAGTCAAAGTTCACAAGTAGAAACTTGTCAGCTTTCATAGAGTTGTAAGAACTCCACCCATACAAATGAGCTTAATTTCTTTTTTAGATCAATGGTCCTACAGGAACAGGAGGAAGAGTCACCTTATTCCATCCAGTTTCCAGCAGCTCTCTTACCCAACCTCCTATCATATTATTAGGTTCAAGCCACAACTTCTGAAGTGACAGACCTACCCAGTAAATTACACTGCTTAGAGCTATATTTTTTGTCATTGGTGGAGACATATTCGTGAAGAACAACCTTTACTTTTATCCCTAAGAGTCTTCCAGGAGTTATAAAGTAAAAGACTCGTCTGAGAACAGCAGAAATGTTAAAAAAAATCAATGGTGAAAGAACTTAGTTCAGTGAGAACAAAAACATTGAAGGCACAAATAACACCAATCAGCTTTGTGAGTCATCAACAATTGTTTTTGGCACTGTGGGGATGATGGTTAATGAACTCAAAGAAATAATGGCACAGATAGTCAGAAAAGCACAAAAAATATGAGTGCTGAAATGAGAAAATTATAATCAGAAATAAATAGTATGGAAGGTAATATAAAAATCATTAGAAGCTCAGAGTAGCAGAATTACAGCAGATAAGAAAAAATCGAATATCTTTGAGATGAGATTGAGGAAACCTCTAGGAAACAATTGAAAATGAAAAAATTGATGAAACATATAATAAAAAGATCTTTGGGATGAGCTTAAGAGAACAATAAAAGAACCATTGGAGTTTCCATGAAATAAGAAGGCAAATCTGATGAAGAACCAATAATTAAAGAAATAATAGTGAATAATTTTTCATGATCTTGCCACAAAAAGTGTGGGAATGCTGTTAGATCAGAAAAGGGATCACTATATCAATGATAGTTGGAAATGATCACTTGGATAAAAACTGGGTGCCGAAGGGAAGTATTGATATCTCTTTAGTAACAGTATTGCAAACCGTGTCTAAAGGAATAAACAAAAGAAATCTGATACATAAAAAGAGATAGATAGATAGATAGATACAGAAAGAGATAGATAGATTGAGTGAGTGAGTGAGTGAGAGAGAGAGAGAGAGAGAGCGAGAGAGAGAGAGAGATAAGGAAATGTCCACCATCGAATCAGGTAGGAAAGAGGACAGGGAAGGGCAAGAGGAAAACAGGGGACATGGGTTTTTATATGTATGGGAAACATGTAATGGTTAAAGGTTTTGGACAAAGCATGGACAAATTTGTAACATGGTGATTTATTTAAAATTTTCATTTAAAAATAAGTAAATAATAAAAATGTTTTAAAAGAATTTTCCACAATTAGGGAATGCAGGAAATTAAATGTAATGCACCCAAAGAATCTGAGCTAAAATAAACTTCAAAGAAAAAAACTCCAGACACTTTGTCCTTAGATTGAACAAAATGTTAAGATAAAATTTTGAAAGCACAAACATCAATAAAGGAACTTACATACAGAAAACATAAGATTAATAGCAGATCCATAAAAGAAGACCCTAAGAGTAAGAAAATAATGGAGAGATATAGTTTCAATACTTAATAAAATGAAGAATATCCCATCAAGAATACTCTATCCAGATAGATTATCATTCATATTTAAAAGAACACTTAAACCTCATGTATAAAGTAACAGGTTAGAGAATTCATACCCTTGAAACCAGTTTTTCAAGACAAATTAAAGGATATTTCTTAAATGATATCACACATTTCATAGCACAAATCTTTGAATATGCCACTCACGGTGCTTATGAAATCATAATGGCATTGATTATGTCAGTAAACTTCCCGGCACTTAGTGTTGAGTTTGGTGCTTATTTATTGTGTTGGTGGTTGCCCTCTATTTAGATTAAGAAAAGTCTATGTACTTCTAGACTGCTAAGGGATCTTATTTAATTCTATATTTTCAATGGTAAATTATTATCTTATTTATATTGAATGTTCTATGTCTGATCAACTATTTTTAGAACCATAAAATTTTATTGGAATATTTTACTTATTAATGCAGACACCTAAGTATTATCTTTAATATCTAATCTACAATAAACATTTCCTTTCTTAGGATAAGGCACTGTATTTTTATAGGCCTATTAAATTTCCAAATCCTCTTCACTCTTACTAAGTTTTACATTTTTATGTTTTGCTTATTTCATGAAAATTAAAATAGTTTAAATAATTTAAAGGGATAGCTCCTAGACAAACTTCTCCCCAGCTTCCTTTCTTTTTTTCTTTTTCCCAACAAACCACAGAACTTGAGTCATTTTGTTTTGTCTCATAAATTGAGGGGAGGGGAAATAAGTGGATGGTACCTGGGTCAAACAATGGCATGAACATTGAATAGAAATAAAAAAAATGATCAAACCTAAATACCAAACCCAAAGTCAGCTACAACAGAATCAAGATACCCCATCTATAACAAGTTATATACAAAAAGGACCTGTTACACTAGCTAGCAGTCGAGGATGCAAAGTGGGGAGTTATGGGAAGCATGCTTAGAACAGAGGTGGACCGAGGATAACACTGATGGTGGAATGGCCCTAAATCACTGTCACTATGTACCTTAAATATAACTGTGTAAGACTTGTAATTCACATTGATCACAATAAAAATTTAAAATAAATAAATATTTAAGGGCATTATTATTCAGGAAAGACATGACAATTCCACAATAAGATCAATACAAAATAAACTTAAATTTATTATTTTAGATACTAGAGTTTTAAGCTTATTTATGTGAGAAAAGATATTATATTGTGTTAAAGGATTTCAACTTTTTATTTACATAGGTTTTAATCACAACAACAATATGTCATCAGTCATCAAAAATTGACTTTCTGAAATATTTTTGTGATCAACTTTTATCATAGCAATATATGATTGGTCATCACATACTGACTTTTACAAATTTTTATTGTAAGAATTTATTCAAGAGACAAAATTGATTAACATATTGAGGTGAACTAACATAATATAGTAACATAACATGACATATAATATAATTAATATAATATAATAATACATGTAAGTCAAAGAACATTTCTGATTAAAACACAATTTTTTATCATAATGGCTTACATTATCAAAGGTATTTTTAATTTATTTTTTTCACAAATCTTACACAGTGATATATAAGGTACAGTGACAATAAATGAGAGCCTTTCCACAACCAGTGTTGTCCTCCCTTCATCCCTGTTCCCAAGCATATATTCCTTATCTCCCTCCTTTATCCCCGAATGCTAGTGTAACTAAAAGCATATATGCAGTTCCAGATATTTTTACTAGTGGTTTCTTAGGTTTAGAGTCAAAGGAGCACTGTAAAAACAATGTTAGAGTGGCAATTATCGTTTGCATGGGCCCACCAAAGTATGGGGATCATGGAAAGGAAAAACTTTGGCCTAAGTACACGGAGACCCTACTCCTGAAGTTTCCTGACATAAGATCATTTCTAGGCTCCAGGCAAACTAGTTTGTCCAATCCCGGTCATTGTCTGTAGTGCCCATACAGTTATATTTTTCAGTCTCTGTTGTTGGTATCATGTTTCTGTACTGAAGATCCTGCAATCTGTATATCCTACATTGAAGTCAGGATGGTGCGGAGCGGCATCTAATTTCAACTCACAATTGAAGGGCAATTCAGAAAGCCCTGTCCAGTACGCAGGTTGTTGTTGTTGTTGTTGTTGTTTAAATCTTCTCAGTGTTAAGGGAAGACTCTTTTGAGTAAATCGATGTCAGAGCAGCAGTAGGGTCTGACTTTTACAAATTTTTTAAAAATTCCATTTATCTGTTCCTTATGTTATGTTGTAGAAATAAATCTGAAAAAAAATTGCTCTATTCCTGCTAGGAGGCAGGCTGCGTTCTGAGAGACTTGGAGACTTTATATAAAAAGAAAGAAAAACCCTTTAAATATATATATAAAAAAAGAAAGAGCATATTGAAGGTGGGATTGGTGTTGGAACACTGTAGGCCTAAAACAATTATTATAAGTAACTTTGTAAATCACAGTGTCTTCCCTTTTTACTACTCTCAATACTATTATCATATCCAGTGTTTACTCAATCGTAAAGATTTTTTAATTGGGGCCAGAGCATTGGCACAGCAGTAGGGTGTTTGCCTTGTATGCACGCGGTTGACCTAGGAGGGACCTCGGTTTGATCCCCAACATCCATATAGTCCCCAAGCCAGGAGTGATTTCTGAGTGCATAACCAGGAGTATCCCCTGAGTGTCACAGGGCCTGGCCCCAAAACAAAAACCAACCAAACAAACAAGATTTTTTTAATTTAAACAACTTTATTACATACATTATTGTGTTTGGGTTTCAGTCATATAAAGAGCACCACCCATCACCAGTGCAACATTCCCATTACCAATGTCCCAAATCTCCCTCCTCCCCACCCAAACTCCGCCTGTACTTCTAGACAAGCTTTCCATTTTCCTCATACATTCTCATTATTAGTATAGTTCAAAACGTAGTTATTTCTCTAACTAAACTCATCCCTGTTTATGGTGAGCTTCATGAGGTGAGCTGTAACTTCTAGATCTTTTCTCTTTTGTGTCTGAAAATTATTATTGCAAGAATGTCTTTCATTTTTCTTAAAACCCATAGATGAGTGAGACCATTCTGTGTCTTTCTCTCTCTCTCTTTCACTCTCTCTCTCTCTCTCTGATATATTTCACTCAGCATAACAGATTACATGTACATCCATGTATAGGAAAATTTCATGATTTCATCTCTCCTGACAGCTACATAATAAATCATTGTGTATATGTACCAAAGTTTCTTTAGCCATTCGTCTGTTGAAGGGCATCTTGGTTGTTTCCAGAGTCTTGCTATGGTAATAGTGCTGCAATGAATATAGGTGTAAGGAAGGGATTTTTGTATTGTATTTTTGTGTTCTTGGGTATGTTCCTAGGAGTGGTATAGCTGGGTCATATGGGAGCTCGATTTCCAATTTTTGGAAAAATCTCCATATCACTTTCCATAAAGGTTGAACTAGATGGCATTCCCACCAGCAGTGGATAAGAGTTCCTTTCTCTCCACATCCCCGCCAACACCATTTGTTCTCATTCTTTGTGATGTGTGCCAATCTCTGAGGTGTGTTGTTTTGATTTGCATCTCCCTGATGATTAGTGATATGGAGCATTTTTTCATATATCTTTTGGCCATTTGTATATCTTCTTTGTCAAATTGTCTGTCCATTTCTTCTCCCCATTTTTTGATGGGATTAGATGATTTTTTTCTTGTAAATTTCTGTCAGTGCCTTGTATATTTTGGAGATTAGCCCCTTGTCTGATGGGTACTAGGTGAATAGTTTCTCCCATTCAGTGGGGGGCTCTTGTATCATGGGCGCTATTTCTTTTGAGATGCAGAAGCTTCTCAGTTTAATATATTCCCATCTATTGATCTCTGCTTTTACTTGCTAGGAGAGTGCAGTTTCATCCTTGAATATACCTGTAGTCTCAATGTCCTGGAGTGTTTTACCTACGTGTTTTTCTATATATTTTATAGTTTCAGTCTGATATCGAGGTCTTTCATCCATTTGGATTTAACCTTCATACATGATGTTAGCTGGGGATCTAAGTTCAATTTTTTGCAAGTTGCTAGCCAGTTGTGCCAATACAACTTGTTGAAGAGGCTTTCTTTGCTCCATTTAGGATTTTTTGCTCCTTTCTCAAAAATTAGGTGATTGTATGTCTGGGAAACATTCTCTGAGAATTCAAGTTTGATCTGAGGGCCTGTCTTTATTCCAATACCATGCTGTTTTGATAACTATTGCTTTGTAGTATAGTTTAAAGTTGGGGAAAATAATTCCTCCCATATTCTTTTTCCCAATGATTGCTTTAGCTATTCTAGGGTCTTTATTGTTCCAAATGAATTTCAAAATGCCTGTTCTACTTCTTTGAAGAATGTCATGGGTATCTTTAGAGGGATTGCATTAAATCTATACAATGCTTTGGTAAGTATTGCCATTTTAATGATGTTAATCCTGCCAATCCATGAGCCGGGTATATGCTTCCATTTCCGCGTGTCCTCACTTATTTCTTGGAGCAGAGTTTTATAGTTTTCTTTGTATAGGTCCTCCACATTTTTAGTCAAGTTGATTCCAAGATATTTGAGTTTGTGTGGCACTATTGTGAATGGGGTTGTTTTCTTAATGACCGTTTCTTCGTTATTAATATTGGTGTATAGAAAGGCCACTAATTTTTGTGTCTTAATTTTGTAGCCTGCCACCTTGTTATATGAGTCTATTGTTTCAAGAAGCTTTTTCATAGAGACTTTAGGGTTTTCTAAGTAGAGTATCATGTCATCTGCAAACAGCGAGAGCTTGACTTATCCTTTCCTATGTGGCTTCCCTTGATATCTTTTTCTTGCCTAATCGCTATAGCGAGTACTTCCAGTGCTATGTTGAATAGAAGTGGTGAGAGAGGACAGCCTTGTCTTGTGACAGAATTTAGAGGAAAGGCTTTCAGTTTTTCTCCTTAAAGACAATATTTGCCTCTGGCTTGTGGTAGATGGCCTTAACTATATTGAGAAAGGTTCCTTCCATTCCCATCTTGCTGAGAGTTTTGATCAAGAACAGTTGTTGGACCTTATCAAATGCTTTCTCTACGTCTATTGATGTGATCATGTGATTTTTATTTTTCTTGTTGTTGAGGTTGTGTATCATGTTGATAGATTTATGGATATTAAACCATCCTTGTATTCCTGGGATGAAACCTACTTGATGGTAGTGGATAATCTTCTTAATGAGGCTCTGAATCCTATTTGCCAGGATTTTGTTGAGGGTCTTTGCATCTGTATTTATTAGCGATATTGGTCTGTAATTTTAATTTTTGGTAGCATCTCTGTCTGTTTTCAGGTATCAAGGTGATGTTGGCTTCATAAAAGCTATTTGGAAGTGTTCCTGTTTTTTTGATTTTATGAAAATGTCGGGATGGTAGTAGTTCCTCTTGAAAGGTTTGAAAGAATTTATTAGTAAATCCATCTGGGCCTGGGCTTTTGTTTTTGGGCAGACATTTAATACTGTCTTAATTTTCTCAATAGTGATGGGTGTGTTCAGATATGCTACATCCTCTTTATTCAATTTTGAAAGATTATAAGAGTCCAAAAATTTATCCATTTCTTCTAGGTTTTTATTTTTACTGGCATAGAGGTTCTCAAAGTAGTTTCTGATTACCCTTTGAATTTCTATCATATTAGTAGTGATCTCCCCTTTTTCATTTCTAATATAAGTTATCGAGTTTCTCTCTCTCTTTCTTTGTTAGTTTTGGCAGTGGTCTATCAATCTTCTTTATTTTTTAAAAGAACCAACTTCTGCTTTTGTTGATCTTTTTAATTGTTTTTCGTGTTTCCACTTTATTGATTTCTGCTCTCAGCTTTGTTATTTCCTTCTGTCTCCCTATTTTTGGGTCCTTTTGTTGAGTACTTTCTAATTCTATGAGCTGCATCATTAAGCTATTCAGTTATCCCCCTTTTTCTTTCCTGATGTGTGCTTGCAAAGCTATGAAATTTCCTCTCAGTACCACTTTGCTGTGTCCCATAAGTTCTGATAGTTTGTGTCTCCATTGTCATTTGTTTTCAAGAAGGTTTTTTATTTCCTTTTTATTTCATCTCGGACTCACTGGTTATTCATTATTAGGCTGTTTAACTTCCAGGTATTAAAGTTTTTCTTCTGTATCCCTTTGTAGTTCACATATAATTTCAGGGCCTTGTGGTCAGCGAAAGTAGCCTGCAAAATTTCTATCCTCTTGATATTATGGAGTCATGTTTTATGTGCTAGCATGTATTCTATCCTGGAGAATGTCCCATGTACATTAGAGAAGAATGTGTATCCAGGCTTCTGGGGGTGGAGTGTCCTGTATATATCTACTAGGCCTCTTTCTTTCTTTTCTCTTTTCAGGTCTAGTATATTCTTGTTGGGTTTCAGTCTGGTTGACCTGTCAAGTGTTGACAATGCCGTGTTGAGGTCTTCCACATTTAGTGTGTTGTTATTGATTTTATTTTTTTAGGTTTGTCAACAATTTTATTAAATATTTTGCTGTCCTCTCATTTGGTTCATATATACTTAGGAGAGTGATTTCTTCCTGCTGTACGTATCTCTTGATTAATACAAAATATCCATTTATGTCCCTTACAACTTTCCTAAGTATAAAGTTTGCATCATCTGATATTATTATGCCACTCCAGATTTTTTATGGGTGTTGTTTGCTTGGATGATTTTCCTCCAGTCTTTTATTTTGAGTCTATGTTTGTTCTGACAATTCTGGTGCATTTCTTGTAGGCAGCAGAAGGTTGGATTTAGTTCTGTTTTTAATCCATTTAGCTACTCTGTGTCTCTTAACTGGTGCATTTAGTCCATTGACATTGAGAGAAAGAATTGTCCTGAGAGTTAGTGTCATCTTTATATCAAAGTTTGGTGTGTCTGTTGGTCAGTTTTGTATTAAAGTAGGCTGTTCAGTTTTTCTTTTAAGGCTGGTTTTGAGTCTGCGAAGTTTTTGAGCTGTTGTTTATCTGTGAAGCCGTGTATACATCCTTCAAACCTGAAAGTGAGTTTTGCTGGGTACAGTACTCTTGGTGAAGCATTTATTTCATTGAGTTTTGTGACTGTGTCCCACCACTGCCTTCTGGCCTTGAGTGTCTTTGGTAACAGGTCTGCAGTAAATCTCAAGGATGTTCCCTTGAATGTAATTTCTCTTTTTGATCTTGCTGCTTTCAGAATTCTGTCTCTATCAGTGGGATTCGTCATTGTGACTAGGATGGTTTGTTTTTTTCGGGGTCTCTTTTAGATGGTACTCTTCAGGCATACAGGATTTGATCACATGTATTCATTATCTCTGGTAGTTTCTCTTTAATGATTTTCTTGACCATTGATTCTTCCTGGAGATTTTTATCCTGGGTCTCTGGGACTTCAATGATTTTTAAGTTGTTTTTGTTGAGCTTATAGACTTCTATTTTCATCTCTTCCCATTCTTTGAGTAATTTTTTCCATTGACTGATCATTTGCTTTAAGGCTTTTTTCTAATTTCTTCTGCTGTATGGAATTGTTATTCATCTCATCTTTCAGTGTACTAATTCTATCCTTAGCTGCTGTTAACCCGTGGGAAGTCTCTACTATGTGTTTCTTTAATTCATCTACTGAGTCTTTTAGACCTGATCTTTGACTTGAAATTTCAGTTTGGAGTTTTCTGATTTCTATCTTCATATTCTCTTGATTCTTATTAGTGTTCTCTTCTATACTTTCTTTGAGTTCTTTGAACATCTTTTAGATTGCGACTCTAAACTCCTTATCTGAGAGACTGACTAATTGCTTGGTCATTTTCAAGTCATCAGAGTTGCCATCTTCATTCTCTATGTCTGGCGCTGGCCTGCATTGTTTCCCCATTGTTACACTTGTATTGTGGGTTTTTATACGTGTTGTGGTTGTATTCATTGGCTAAATGATGTGCACGGCTGTAAGCAAAGCAGAGTGGCCGTGCTTCTCTGGCTCCTCCCTTTCTGGGAGTGTAAACTCACCTCCAGGGAAGGCTCCAGGGAAGGCGAGCCACCGCAGATGAGCCACACACAGGATGAAATCAGGCTAAAAATGTAGCACAGCACAGAAGACAGGCAGGTAGGGGTGCTAATATCTGAATTCCCAGAAATGCTTTAGAACTTTAATCCTAGTCTGAAATGTGTAATTCCCTCAGATGGTTGGGGCTTCCCATCCTCTTACTGACAAAGGTGAAATAGTCTGAAACCTCCAAAACCTTCACTGTGGTCTCCAGGGTCACCCAGAAAATTGACATTCACCTCTGAAGCAGGCAGGATCACCAGCAGGAATGCTTATGAAATCCAGTCTCAGGCAGCTGAAAACAGCATGACCCAAGATGGCTTCTGCACCCTTCTGACTTCTGGCAGAAACCAGTAGGAATCAGTGTGTGTATGTCCCAACCCACCTCTGAAGCAGGTAGGATCGCTGGCAGGAACGCAGATGAAATCCAGTCTCAGGCAGCTCTGAAGTAGGCAGGATCACCAGCAGGAACGCTGATGAAATCCAGTCTCAAGATTTTTTGAGTAATTTCACACACCTGAATAAATTACTATGAATTTTAGTAAATATATGTATAATTTAAAATAATTTAATTTGACTAAATACATAGAAAAATATTTTCTTTTAATAAAAGGACTTTCAACATTAGTTTTGATAAGATTACTATTTTTATTTATTTTTAATCTGGTTATTTTGGTATATCTTAGTTACATCTGATTTTAGTTTTTATAGCCTTAAGGCTATTGAATGACTATTTTCAAGTATTTATTGATTTTTAAATATCACATTTATGAAGCACCGGATGTATATTTTGATTATTTTATAATTAAATTGTCCTATTATATAAAGTTGTATTAGATATTTATGCAATCTGGTTATAAAACTTTCATCAAAGTATATATTATGCATGTTATTCAACATTTTTAATTTTCTTCATGCTTCTTGAGGAATAATTTTAATTTTCATATATTTAGTTTTATATTTATTGTTATATATTTATTTATACTTGATTAGCCCTTTGTATGAAACACAACTATTGCTATTTTGGAAAATTTTTTTTGTTTTTTTGTTTTTTTGTGTTTTTTTACTTCTTTTAAGATGTCTCTCTTTACCTCTTATTTTTAACATTTTTTCCTGGGATGTACATACATTTTCTATGCCTTATGATAGATTGGATTTTCTAGTTTATGATAGCATTGAGAAATTTGAACTTTTAAGTGTTCAAAATTGTTTCTATATTCTATATCTCCTATTTTTATAGAACTCAAATTACACTCATATAAATTGTTTGATAGTTCCCTACATGTCACTACACTTGTATTAAATTAAAAAGATTTTACTCTATTTTTTAGGTTAACTACATATACTGCACTGTTTTAAAAGTTTTCTGATTTCTTTTGTCACAATAGCTTATAAAATTATCTAAAGAAGTAAATCCAATAAACTTTTCAATTTAGAGATCATATTTATTTATAGAATTTTAATGTAGTTCTCTTTAGTGTTTTAAGAACTGTTAGAATTCCCTAATTTCATTATTTTGTCAGAAACTCCCTTTACATCTTTCAAACATTGGTAATATTTACTTGAAATTTAAATAATCTTAACTAAAACTCTTTATTCTTACCATAGGGGTCTGTTATCACAGTATTTCAAATATATAATTATATTATGTCAAAGACATAAGATGTTTTCTTTATTCCAACTTGATTTATATTTGAGAGGTAGTAAAATTATCAGTATAAAATCCTGTCTTTATCAAACTTGGGTTTTGGCATATAAATATTTTACCACACTATCAGATGTTTAATAACTGTTAGAATTCCTTAACCTTATAATTTTGCAATAGCTTCCTTTATATCTTTGAAACATTGGAAATATTTGATTGAAATCTAAATAATCTTGACTGAATTGTATCGAAATTACAGATCTTTTAGCTTTAATTCAATATGGGATTATATTAGAAGATGTAGTCTTTAGGGTTTTGTGCACATAGGGAATAGAATAAAAATATAGACATTTGGGCTAGATCAATAGCACAGCATACAGGACACTTGATTTTCATGCTACCAATCTGGGCTCAATGTTCAGAACCCTCTATGGTCTCTAGAGCCCATGAGGAGTAATCACTAAATGAGAACCTGAGTACTGTCAGGTCTACCCCAACAAAAAATAAAAGAAAACAGAATATGTTCTACCAGAAATAGTTCTTACTGGCATACAACCCTATTGTCTTCGATTTTGATTTGTTCTCCAGAACAAAGATGATAAGTTTGGGTTGCTTAAGGAACTCTAACTATGGTATACAATATTGTAGAATTGTAAATTATGTACAATATTGTAGAATAATATAAATGTCAACTGATGACTCCACAAACTGTAAAATTTTCTATTCTTAATTTACTTAAATATTTCTAATTTATTAATTTTTATGTTATAGATGATGCATCACATGGTTAAACCCAGCACATTTGTCTCCAGATAAGTAAGAAAGAGCTAAGTTATAAAAATTATTAAAAAAAAAAGAAAATAGAACTTTTATGTATTTATTTATTTACTTTTGTTTTTCAGGTCAGACCTGGCAGCACTCAGAGTTTACTCCTGGCTCTGCACTCAGAAGTTGCTCCTAGCAACTTGGGATTCAATGCTGGGATTCAAACCAGGTACGATCTGTATTGACTGCATACAAGGAAAAAGCTTTACCATTGTGCTATCTCTCTGACCACAAGAAAGAACTTAAAAAATTAAGAATATGATTTACAGTGTTAAACAATTTCTGGGGAAAATTTTATAGCTCCAATAAAGTCATAAATATAATGACGGAGACTTAATAAACTCTTGTTACGAGCTGTCCATTCAGTTGAATTGGTATATTCCTATAGGGATGGCAGCATCAAAGAAAGTTGTCCAGAGGCAGAAGAAATAGCACAGTGGTAGGGCATTTGCTTTGCATGTGGCTGACCCAGGAGAGACCCATATGTTTCCCCAGCCTGCCAGGACGGATTCCTGAGTGCAGAGCCAAAAGTAATTCCTGAGCACCACTGGGTATGGCCCCCAAACTAATCAATCAATCAATCAATAAAGTTTTACAAAAAAGAAAACAAAAGAATTTGTCCCAGAATTCAAAGTACTATGACTGATTCTGCGACTTTTGTGGGGCATATTCTCAGCTGCCAGGCCTCTAAGGAAAAATGAGAATCTGGGGGGAGGGTGCCAACACTCACTTCAAAAAACCTGATGATATCAGCCCAAATACCAGCATACCTGAAGTTTGGTAATATTGGAGTCTCTGAAGTGAATCATAGGGTGATTATGGGTGATAGATGCAGCAGCCATTGCATTGGCAGGGCAGGAGTTTAACCTGACCTTTTTTCCCCGAGATGGCCAGCTTTCTGCCGTATGGCCAGTGTACCCTTGACTTTTTCACTGTTTGGATTATATTTCTTTTCAGAAATCAGTGAGTCTATGGAGCTGGCTCAATGCAAACATAGTGACTCACATTTTTAGTTTTGTAAATATATGTATCGAGTTTTCTGATAGTCATCGTCTGCTTTTCCCTAGACTTACAAATTAATGTGTGCCTACAAACAGGCCCATCCTCTGGAAAATTCCTAATGAAAAAAATAACTACCACAAGAATTTTTTGGACTTTTCTTATTCAGGCTCTCTTTTTTGAGATACTTTCTGTTTCAGCTGACCACAGCTTTAGCCTTACCTCCCTATCTCAGTGGCATCAACAACCTCCAATTGGCTTCAATATCCTTAAATCTGGTCTGGAAAGTGTCTATAGATATTAGGAAAACCATGAAGTTTTTGTTACCATTTTTTTTTGGTTTTTCGGGCCACACCCGTTTGATGCTCAGGGGTTACTCCTGGCTAAGCGCTCAGAAATTGCCCCTGGCTTGAAGGGACCATATGGGACACCGGGGGGATCGAACCATGGTCCTTCCTTGGCTAGTGCTTGCAAGGCAGGCACTTTACCTCTTGCACCACCTCGTAGGCCCCACTATTTTCTTAAGAATCATAAAACTACATGGTCTTACTAATAATTGGTATATATGTATGTATATATATCAATTGACCCAGTTTTTGAAATTATTTATAGTACAAGGTTTCCATTTAATACCATTTAATTTAGAACTCTAGAATAAATGCCTTTATGGATATTTTGCCATTTATTGTCATATTATATAAAAGATAAAATATAGTATTTTTTCTTGCTCTTAACTGATAGCTAAGTGGCAAACAATTCAATAAGATATATTGACAGCTCTCACTCATATGAACAAAAACATTCCCAAATTTTATGTAAAATAATTTGTACAGTAATATGTATAAAAGTTATTATAAGTGACATGACATCAACCATATTGTTTTTATGTTTTAATAACTATCAGTCTTCAAATTAGAAAATTGTAACAAAAATGAAATCATTGGTGCTCAGGACTTACTTTTGACTCTGAGCTCAGGGATTGCTTTTATTGGCTCTAGGTAAAATAAAGGTTGATCACATGCAAAGCAAACCACTACCTTCTGGACTATCAGTCCAGCCCCACAGCCTTGGATTGTTGATTTTTATTTTATATTATTTTCATAATATCTAAATTCTCCTGTACCACATCCTTTTCTGAAGGGCCCATTCTTCTCTGGGTGGAGCCTTAATCTTTGTATCTTGGTGAGGCTTCCATTTCTTTATTTCCAAAGAATTTGCATCTCAAAGATTTGTGGTCTCATGTCTTTTATTTTATTGTAACAATTGTAATCCACAAAGTCCTTCATAGTTGAATTTCAGATGTACAATGAGTTTGGGCCCTTCCCACCACCATTGTCAACCTTCCTCCACAAATGAACCCAAAGTGCATCCTATACCACCATCTTTTGCCCCTGGCTGGCCAATGTAATAGGCCCCTTTAAGTTTAGATTGTTAAATTTCAGGTCCCTTGATTCTATTATCATTGACTTTGACTTGTATATTTAAGTCTGTTCTTATTTATTTCCCTGCCAATGCATCAATATGTCAGAGATGGGCATTTCCTTGTTAAATTATTTCCTCAAAACTAATTATCAGGGTTCTCTACACACAATATCCCTTCCATGCTCCATTAGAGTTTCCACTGCCTTAGTTCTTCCACAGGTACTTACCTGAATGAAAGTCTTTCAAACTGTCTTTCATAACTGCTTCCTGACGTTAGAGGTGTATACCTTCTTTTGGGAAGGAGTAAAATTTGATGCTATTTTAGGATTGATCCCATTTCATAGGCTTCAAAATTGTCCAAATCTGAAAAGCAACTCAGGTATATTAGGCAATAATTTTTAAAAGATTAGGTCCTGGAGAAAAATAATGCTTACAGAAACAAGAAAATAATTGCCATTAATATAGGCTTCAGTTCCTTTGCAGTCTGGAGTCTGTTATAAAAGAAAGTTTTAGATCCTGTTTCTGCTAGCGACTTAGCTCAAAGCTCACAGACATATAACTTAGATTTTAGTGTTGGGTTCTCTTAAAGAGAACATTTCAAGTCCTAATTAAGTTCATAGCAACAGTTTCATTTACTCTCTATCAGAGTCTGGTTGCTTGAAGATGTAGGATGCAGCTGAGAGATGAACCCAACTAGAAACTCCAGTAAGTTGCTCACTAGTGAGATGCTTAAAACAACTTGAAAAGATCTGTTCCATTCAAATAATAGTTTGTTCAAAAGGGAATCCAATTTTTCCAGGTTTTTAGGAAAACCCAACATGTAGTCTGTATTTTATTTGGGATTAATTATCTATTTGAGTGAAGTATGTTAAAATAGCATTTCCATATTTTTGAATTGCTTGCTGCATGTCCTTAAAAGAATGGCATAATAAGATACTTTTAAACTGTGAAAGTCTACAAAGGAGCCTTTAGTTAAAAACAGCCCGCCATAAAGTAGCTTAAGTAACACCCTTTATTCTCTCTTACTAAGATACATTCTATTGATATCCTATAAATACTTATAAACTTGTGCAAAATTGTATAAATTGAAGCTGAATTGAATCCTAAGACGTTTCAGTGTAATGCAATAGAATCAATAGAGGTGTTTTTGAGGGAGTTTTTGAGGTATATCATGTGTGTTTGAGAGAGTAACCACTTTATATTTAATTAAGACATCCTAGGATTTTAAAAGTATTATGACATCTTTCTATAACCTCATCCTTTATCTCTTAAAAATAGCAGGAAAGGGAACAAAAGCAATATCACTGTAGGTTGAGTAGAGCACTTGCCTTCCATGTGGCTGGCCTGAGTTTGATCCTGGGATCCCATTTGGTCCTCTGAGCCTGCCAAGAATAACTTCTGAGCACAGAGCCAGGAAAAATCCCTAAGTACAGTTGGGTGTGACCCCAAGCAAAGAGAAAAATGGCAGGAAAATAACAACCTGCCATTTAATAATTTTATTTTGATTTTTAACTATTTTTTCATTTAGTTTCTATTTGTAATATCCAAGATTTCCTTTGAAGTAATAGCATACAGGCCACCAGTGGTGAGCAATGAATTCAGATCTCTAGATTTTAAAAGTAGGGTGGTCAAAACATTCTGTGTTGCAGTGTCTCTTGCTCATAATTGGTTCCTTTCTATAGTTAAGGCATTTAAAATGAACTAGCAGAAAAAAACACTAATAAAAATATTTGTCTTGAATGAGGTACCATCTCACACCTCAGAGACTGGAACACATCACAAAGAACAAGAAAAATCAGTGCTGGCAGGGATGTGGGAGAAAGGAACTCTCATTCACTGCTGGTGAGAATGCCATCTAGTCCAGGTTTTATGGAAAACAATATGGAGATTTCTCAAAAAAAAAAAAAACCACCTGGAAATTGAGCTTCCATATGATCTAGCTATACAACTCCTAGGGATATACCTTAGGAACACAAAAAAGCGATTCAAGAATCCATTCCTCATACCTATATTCATTGCAGCACTATTTGCAATAGCCAGACTCTGGAAACAACAGAGATGCCCTTCAACAGATGAATGGCTAAGAAACTGTGTATATGTGGAACATATACACAATGGAATATTATGCAGCCGTTAGGAGAGATCAAGTTATAAAATTTTCTTCTACATGGATGTACATGGAAACCATTATGCTGAGTGAAATAAGTCAGAGGGAAAGAGAGAGACACAGAATAATCTCACTGATCTATGGGTTTTAAGAAAAATAAAAGATATTATTGTTACAATCCCCAGATATAAGGACCAGAAGGACTGGCTCAAAATATTAAGCTTACCACAAGGAGTGGTGAGTGCAGTTAGAGTAATTACAGGGGCCGAAGAGATAACATGGAGGTAGTGTGTTTGCCTCACATGCAGAAGGTCGGTGGTTCTAATCCCGGCATCCCATAAGGTCCTCTAAGCTTGCCAGGAGCGATTTCTGAGCATAGAGCCAGGAGGAACCCCTGAGCGCTGCCGGGTGTGACCCAAAAAAAAACAAAAAAAGAAAAAGTAACTACACTAACAATTACCATGACAATGTTAATGAATAGGAGAAGTAGAATGCTTGTCTCATATACAGGCAGGGGGTAAGGGAGGAGGGAGATAGAGGACATTGGTGGTAGAACTGTTGCACTGGTGAAGGGGGGTGTTCTTTGAATAACTGAAACCAAACTACAACCATGTTTGTAATCACTGTGTTTAAGAAAAAGTAATTATTAAAAAATTTTAAAAATTTGTCTTTTACCACTTTCAAACTTTATTTCTTCCTGTGAACAGAGAGACAAAAATATATCTGAAGTTATTAGTTACAAGACAGAAATGCCATGGAGAGAGCAAATAGAAGCAATTGATTTGCACCTTTTCTTTAATATCCAATATGCAGGGTTTCCCAGGAAAACAACAAAAATAATAAATTTACAAAATTGTAGTCATAGATACAAGAAGCAATCAATTTTATTGATCCCAGTGAAAAACAGGTATAGAGTCAGAAGTGACAGTATAGTTATATAACATGGGAGACAAGCAAAGTATTTTAAAACATCAATGCAGATATTTTTTCATTGGAAATAGTTTAATCTCTTTTTTTCATACACACATACAAGAAAAATCATCCAGTGTTTCTCTTTTACATTTGCTTGTAACTGTGATCATGGCTTACTCCTAGGTTTTTACTCAAAATTACTCTTAGCATTGTTTAGGGGACCATATGTGGTTTTGGGGATCAAATCAGGGTCAGTTGGGTGTGAGGAAAGTACCTTAATCCTCTATCATCTCTTCGACCCTATCTTTTAATTTTTGTCTTACTTCACACAGCATAACATTTTTCCAATTCCATTCAAGTTGTAGCAAATATCATATTTTCTTGTAGCTGAATAGTATTTGTTACATTATATAAATCACAATTTCTTTTTATATCCATCCATTGTACTCTTGGATTGCTTTCAGTATTGGCTACCATAAAAACTATTGCAATAGACAGAAGCATAACACACATCTTTTCAGGTTAATGTTTTTGTGTTCTTGGGGTAGATTTCCAAGAGATAAATTGCAGAGTCATAGAGTTCTATCTATAATATGTTGAAGAGTCTCCAAATTGTTTGACAGGAGGGATCAACTATGCAATAGTAAAAGATAAGCACATTTTATTTGTAATGATCTGCATGTGAGCATGCAGATAAACAAAAAAGGGACCAGATAATTTCCGATGAAAACGAGTCCTGAAACATGATCAATATAATTGGTATATAACTGAATGAGAGTGAAGAGAGGCTATGAAAATATAGTGGAAGGGTTTCTAAACACTGATGGAGGAATTGGTACATTACTATGCAACTATAAATTGATATCTTCAGTACTATTATAAATCTCAATTAAAATACTTCAGTTAGAGGCTGGAGAGATAGCACAGCAATAGGGCATTTGCCTTGCATGCAGCTGATCTGGGAGGAACTCAGTTCGATTCCAGGCATCCCATATGATCCCCCAGCCTGCCAGGGGCGATTTCTGAGTGCAGAACCAGGAGTAACCCCTGAACGCCACTGAGTGTGGCCCAGAAACCAATAAATAAATAAAGTTAAAATATTTCAATTAATCAAAATACATAAATTAAAAGAAAATATAAATTTTAAAAGAGTTATGAACATAGGAAAATTATGTAAGAGATGTCAATGAGCTAAATCAAGAACGTTAAAAAGATGTGATGCATGAAGAAACAACAGATCAGTGGCTCAAAATGATCAATTTTCAAAATGATCAATGTAACATATAGTAATAGAATTATTAAGGATAGTGAGTAGTGTATATATACACTTTTATATTGGATAAATATTCCAATTCCTTCGTAATAAGACTAGTTACTCCATCAGTGTTTAGAAACCCTTCCACTACCTCCCCATGGCTTCTCCTCATTTTTTCTCAGTTTCCAATTCTATTGATCAGGGGCCAGAGAGATAGCAGAGAGGTAGGACATTTGCCTTGCAAGCAGAAGGACAGTGGTTTGAATTCTGGCATCCCACATGGTCCCCTGAGCCTGCCAGGAGCGATTTCTGAGTATAGAGCCAGGAGTAAATCCTAAGCTGGCTGGGTATTGACCCATAAACCAATTCTATTGATCATGTCTCAGGCCTTGTCTTTATTGGAAATTATCTAACCCCCCTTTTTGTTTATATGCAAATGAGTAATATTCATTATAAATTAAATGTGTTTATCTTTTACTGTTGCTTAGTATCAGATGATATGTAAGTATATAATCAAAATAATATTAAACTGAACTAACCAAAATAAAATAAAACCAGTTCAGATGTTGAAACTAAAAATATTTAGAAAAGAATAGACAGTAATAGGGCATTTTCATATTCCTTAGGATTAAAAGCTCAGATATAACTCTCAGTAAAATTCTGTCTTATATGCTACAGTTACTCAGAAAAAAGGAGTTATTCAGAGAGATCCCTGCAAGAGTGGATCTTGCTTTCACCTGTGAAGGGAAGTGAAGAAATAAACATTTGCCAGTGCCTCCTTTCTATCCCACTAGTTCCTCTGCAGTGGAGAGGAGAGTGACTCAGTGAACCACACATTTAATTTGATAAATACTGTGAAAGAAACTTCTGAATAGGTTGAACTACTTTGATCAGACTGCAAGTCCTTTGGAAGATCACATCACTTAAAGAAGCCTACAAGAACAGATACAACTGGGAAAAAAGTACCATTTCCAGGTTATTTGCTTCATTGGCAGTGATAATGAGTAGAAAGGGTATAGTAAAAAGATGGTCACTAATAGTGTCTGAGGTCTGCATTGTTGTGAAAAAAGCTAAAGGCAAACTAAATTCAGTATAATGGATCATTTCTATGTTTGAGAGCCATTGGTGCATTTAATAGCCTTTGCTGAACAAAGGCTATTCAATAATCTAAGCAATATAATGAGTAGAAAAGGGACATGTGTAAGATACTAATAAACAAGATGGGGAGGAAAAATATCCACAAACATCATTTGAATGAATAAAAACAATCTTCAGCAGAATGTTATATTGCCAGATAGCTATGCTTTTGTAGCTAAATTTGTAAATATAACTTTGCTGAACACCCAAATAACACTAACATTGACAAAAGGAAGAATTCCAGTCATGACTAAATTCTAGTCATGACTAAACATCTTTTTGTACCTTAAGTCCACCAATAATTTGGCCTACTCTAACTGAATACCACAAAAAGTACTTGGTAGAATAATAAAAGACAAAAATATCTTCCTATTCCAACACAGCCCTGGAAAAAGTCAGAAAGTACTGACTACTTCTTTAGGTTTTTCTACACTCCACACTAGGTTCTAGTGTGTTCTAGAAGATTGTTTACCCTATTTCAAGGATTCTCTCTCTGTTTTTGACATTCATATTTTAGATTATATAAATTCCCCAACATAAGTCTTTGATACATCTGGAAAGGTCTTGAAGATTTATTTTAATGCTACGAATCATCTTTTCATCATATAAACCCTTACCTCGGGCCAGAGAGATAACATGGAGTTAGGGCATTTGCCTTGCATGCAGAAGGACAGTGGTTCAAATCCCAGCATACCATATACTCCCCCAAGTCTGCCAGGAGCAATTTCTGAGTGTAGAGCCAGGAGTAATACCTGAACACTGCCAGGTGGGACCCAAAGCCAAACCAAAACAAAAAACAAACAAACAAACAAAAAACCAAAACCCCACAAAACCCTTACCTCACGAAGTAAAGAGAAATTATTACTAGGTCTTTCATAATGAAGGAACTTGATGGCCCTGTAATTAGGGATGCCTGGCAGAGCAGAGATACACAGAAGGCCTTGTTGGGTGATAGAACTGGCACTGGATATACCAGAAGGCCTTGCTGAGTTACAGCAATAGACACACCCAGCTCTAAACACAATCTATGAAACAGTTAAAAACAATGAGTATAAAATGTCTAAGTACCTTCAAATGTTCAAGAAATATCATAAATTGAAATCATCTAGTATTAAAGCATTTCTCCATTTTATACAGTAACTTTATTTGTTTATTAAGAGTAGGTTTATTTTTTGGAAGAAAGATACATATATTATATATATGTATATATATGTATATATGTATATATGTATATATATATATATATATATATAGGACACTCCATCCCCAGAAACCTGGATACACATTTTTCTCCAATGTACATGGAACATTCTCCAGGATAGACTACATGCTGGCACATAAAACATACCTTCATAATATCAAGAAGATAAAAATTTTGCAGGCTACCTCCGCTGACCACAAGGCTCTGAAATTATATGTGAATTTCAAAGGACATAGAAGAAAACCTTTAACACCTGGAAGTTAAACAGCCTAATACTGAATAACCAGTGGGTCCGAGATGAAATAAAAAAATCAAAGAGGAAATCAAAACTTTCCTGGAAACAAATGATAATAAAGACACAAACTATCAGAACTTATGGGACACAGCAAAAGCAGTACAGAGAGGAAAATTTATAGCTTTGCAAACACACATCAGGAAGGAAGAAGGGCCTTACCTAAGTAGCTTAATGATGCAGCTCATAGAACTAGAAAGTGCTCAACAAAAGGACCCAAAAATAGGGAGACAGAAGGAAATAACAAAGCTAAGAGCAGAAATCAACGAAGTGGAAACCCAAAAAACAACCCAAAAGATCAACGAAAGCAGATGTTGGTTCTTCAAAAAAAATAAACAAGATCAATAGACCACTGGCAAAAATTACAAAGATAGAGAGAGAGAGAGAAACTTGATAACTCGTATTAGGAATGAAAAAGGAGAGATCACTACTGATATGGCAGAGATTCAAAGGGTAATTAGAAACTACTTTGAGAAACTCAATGCCAAAAAATGAGAACCTGGAAGAAATGGATAAAGTCTTGGACTCTTCTCCGGTTGAATGAAGAGGATGTAGCATTTCTAAACACCCCCATCACTATTGAGGAAATTAAAACGGTAATCAAATATCTGCCCCAAAACAAAAGCCCAGGCCCAGATGGATTCACCAATGAATTCTTTAAAATTTCCAAGTGGAACTGCTACCAATCCTGGCAAGACTCTTTCATGAAATTGAAAAAATGGAACACTTCCAAATAGCTTTTATGAAGCCAACATCACTTTTATATATAAAACCGAACATAGATGCTATGAAAAAAAATTACAGACCAATATCTCTGATGAATACAGATGCAAATATTCTCAACAAAATCCAGGCACATAAGATTCAATGCCTCATTATAAAGATCACCCACTACGATCAAGTAGGTTTCACCCCAGGAATGAAGGATGGTTTAACATCCATAAATCTATCAACATAATACACAACATCAACAACAAGAAAAATAGAAATCACATGATCATATTAATAGCTGCAGAGAAAGCATTTGGTAAGTTCCAACACCCATTCTTGATTAAAAATCTCAGCAAGATGGGAATGGAAGGAACCTTTCTCAATATAGTTAAGGACATCTACCACAAGCCAGTGGCAAATATTATCCTCAATGGAGAAAAACTAAGACCTTCCCTCTATATTCTGGCAAAAGACAAGGCTGTCCTCTCTCACCACTCCTATTCAATATAGCACTGGAAGTATTCGCTGTAGTGATCAGGCAAGAAAAAGATATCAAGGAAATCCAGATAGCAAAGGAAGAAGTCAAGCTCTCACTGTTTGCGGATGACATAATCTACTTAGAAAACCCTAAAGACTCTACCAAAAAAGCTTCTAGAAACAATAGACTCATATAGCAAGGTGTCAGGCTATAAAATTAACACACAAAATTCAATGGCCTTTCTATACACCAATAGTAATAAGGAAGAAATGGACATTAAGAAAACAACCCCATTCAGATTAGTGCCACACAAACTCAAATATCTTGGAATCAACTTGACTAAAAATGTGAAGGAACTATACAAAGAAAACTATAAATCTCTGCTCCAAGAAATAAGAGAGGACACGTGGAAATGGAAACACATACCGTGTTCATGGATTGGCAGGATTAACATCATTAAAATCGCAACACTCCCCAAAGCATTGTACAGATTTAATGCGATCCCTCTAAAGATACCCATGACATTCTTCAAAGAAGTGGATCAGACACTTTTGAAATTCATTTGGAATAATAAACACCCTAGAATAGCTAAAGCAATCATTGGAAAAAAGAATATGGGAGGAATTACTTTCCCCAACTTAAAACTGTACTACAAAGCAATAGTTATCAAAACAGCATGGTATTGAAATAAAGACAGGCCCTCAGATCAAACTTGAATTCTCAGAGAATGTTTCCCAGACATACAATCACCTAATTTTTGAAAAGGAGCAAGAAATTCTAAATTGAGCAAAGACAGCCTCTTCAACAAGTGGTGTTGGCACAACTGGCTAGCCACTCGCAAAAAATTAAACTTAGACCACCCCAGTTAACATCATGTATGAAGGTAAAATTCAAATGGATTAAAGACCTTGATATCAGGCCCAAAACCATAAGATATATAGAATAACACGTAGGCAAAACGCTCTAGGACATTGCAACTACAGGCATATTCAAGGAGAAAACTGCACTCTCCAAACAAGTGAAAGCAGAGATTAACAGATGGGAAGCTGAGAAGCTTCTGCACCTCAAAGGAAATACTGCCCAGGATACAAGATCCACCCATTGAGTGGGAGGAACTATTCACCCAATACCCATCATACAAGGGGCTAATCTCCAAAATATACAAGGCACTGATAGAACTTTACAAGAAAAAAACATCTAATTCCATCAAAAAATGGGGAGAAGAAATGGACAGACAGTTTGACAAAGAAGAAATACAAATGGCCAAGAGACACATGAAAAAATGCTCCACATCACTAATCATCAGGGAGAGGGAGATACAAATCAAAACAACTATGAGGTACCAACTTACAGCAGAGAGATTGGCACACATCACAAAGAATGAGAACAAACAGTGTTGGCAAGGGTGTGGAAAGAAAGGAACTCTTATCCACTGCTGGTGGGAATGCCGTCTAGTTCAACCTTTCTGGAAAGCGATATGGAGATTCCTCCAAAAACTGGAAATCGAGCTCCCATATGACCCAGCTATTCCACTCCTAGGAATATACCCTAGGAACACAAAAATTCATTACAAATATCCCTTTCTTACACCTATATTCATTGCAGCACTATTTACCATAGCAAGACTCTGGAAACAACAAAGATGCCCTTCAACAGACGAATGGCTAAAGAAACTGTGGTACATATACACAATGGAATATTATGCAGCTGTCAGGAGAGATGAAGTCATGAAATTTTCCTATACATGGATGTACATGGAATCTATTATACTGAGTGAAATAAGTCAGAGAGAGAGAGAAAAACTCAGAATGGTCTCACTCATCTATGGGTTTTAAGAAAAATGAAAGACATTCTTGCAATAATAATTTTCAGACACAAAAGAGAGAAGGACTGGAAGATACAGCTCACCTCATGAAACTCACCATAAACAGGGATGAGTTTAGTTAGAGAAATAACTACATTTTGAACTATCCTAATAATGAGAATGTATGAGGGAAATATAAAGCCTGTCTAGAGTACAGGCGGGGGTGGGGGTGGAGAGGAGGGAGATTTTGGGACATTGGTGATGGGAATGTTGCACTGGTGATGGGTGTGTTTTTTATACAACTGAAACCCAAATACAATTATGTATGTAATCAAGGTGTTTAAAGAAAATATATTAAAGACAAAAAAGAGTAGGTTTATTTTTAATATGTGTGACTTTATTACTGAAGAACAGTCTTTAATTTATTGATAATACTGCTTTCTAACTTCTGATTTTTAGTCAGGAATTCTCACTCACTTTTATGCTTTACTCATCCCACTGGGCAGAGAAAAGAATTTTGATATTGCCATATTCTCATGTTCTTCTGGAGGTTATGTACACCAGGAAATATATTTTGAGAGACAACAGGGCCATATCAAATAAAATATAATAGCATGGCTTGTGATTAATATAAGGTATTACTACTATAAACTTTAGAAAAGCACAACATATTATGTCAGGGGTTTATTAAAGAATGTTTGTGGTTTCTTTATAACAAAACAAAATAATAAAAACAATTATCAATTATTTGTAGGCTTAAGCTTGGTTGTTGAATTAGAATGTGAACCTCTATATAAAACAAATTTGACAAAGGTCAAATTAAAATGAATTAAAGACCTTCAGATCAGACCTAAAATAATAAAGTATACAGAAGAAAATGTAGGCAAAATAATAGAATATTATTTGTGTATATATGGTGATACATATACACAATGGAATATTATGCAGCTGTTAGGAGAGATGAAGTTATGAAATGTTTCTATATATGGATGTACATGGAATCTATTATGCTGAGTGAAATAAGTCAGAGGGAAAGAGATTAGCACAGAATAGTCTCGCTCATCTATGGGTTCTAAGAAAAATAAAAGACATTTTTTTAATAATTATCAGAGACAATAGAGAGGTGGAAGATCTGGCTCACAATAAGAAGCTCACCACAAAGAGTGATGAGTGCAGTTAGCAAAATAACTACACTGACAACTATCATAACAATGTGAATGAATGATGGAAGTAAAAAGCCTGTCTCAAATACAGGTGGGATGGATGGGGAGGAGAGCGATTTGGGACATTGGTGATGGAAATGTTGCACTGATTAAGGTGGTGTTCTTTATATGACTGAATCTCAACTACAGTTATGTTTGTAATGAAAATGTTTAAATAAAGAAATAATAAAGGGGGCTAATATTTAATATATATAAGATACTGACAGAACTTAATAAGAAAAAATATATAATTCCACCCAAATATGGGGAGAAAAAAAGGAACAGACATTTTCTCAAAGAAGAAATACAGATGGCCAAAATGTACGTGAAAAAAATGCTCCACATCACTAATCATCAAGGGATGCAAATAGAACAATAGTGAGATATTTCAGTCACAGAGATTGGTACATATCACTAAGTAAAAGAACAACCACTACTGGAGTGGATGTGGGGAGAAAGAAACTGTCATTCACTGTGAATGGAAATACCTTTAGTCCAGCCTTTCTAGAAACAATATGAATATTCCTTAAAAGCAAACAAACAAACAAAAAGGACATTGGGCTACCATATAGTCCAGTAATGCCAGTACCCTCTGACCACAAAAGCACAACACAATAATGCATTCTGCACTCATGTGTTCATAGCAGCACTATTTACAATAACCAGCATCTGGATACAATTCAGATGCCCAACAACATATGAATGGCTAAAGAAACTGTAGTATGTCTACAAAATGGAATACTACACAGCTACTAGGAAAAAAATGTAGTCATGAAATTTGCCTATATATAGAAGGATATGTTGAATATTTTTTGAATAAAATAAATCAGAGGGAGAGAGATAAACACAGAATAGTCTCACTCATCTATGAGAGTTTTTGTTAGTTTGTTTTTGTTTTTTTTTATTTTTTTATCATTTTAATTATGACAACAAAGATGCAAAGAAAGAGGACAGGGTAAAGTTACAGTGGAAGCCCAATCACCCATAAACAGGATTCTTAGTAGTCCCATCGATGATATCCCAGCCTTGAACTTTCAGCCAAAGAACATTAAGAAAAACAAAACTGAACCCATGTACAATACAATTACTTTGTCCCTCAAATCCCCAGTTGTAGTACATATTATTTCTTAGCAGCACACCATATAATCTAAAGATATTAGACTTATGTAACTCTTTAAACATTGAGGGCAAAGTACATTTATCTAGTTCCATGCACATGCTTACTAGTTTAAGTTAACCTCAAAAGTTTTAATGGGTTGTTTTTCTTAAGGATTGCAGTCAAGAGAACATAGTAAAAAAACGATATTAAAGTGGCATTTGTTTGCATAGGCCCACCAAAACATAAGGGACATGGAAAGACAAATTATGGTCTAAATACATGGAGACCCTACCCCTGAAGTTTCCTGGCACAGGACTGACTCTAGGCTCCAGGCAAACTAGTTTGTCCAATTCAAGTCATCGTCTGTAGTGGCAATACACCTCCATTCCTCACATAGTCTCTGTTGTTGTTATCATTCTTCTGTATTAAAGATCCTGGAGTCTGCATATCCCATATTGCAGTCAGGATGGTGCAGAGCATCCTCTCGTTTCACCTCACACTTAAGGGGCAATAGAGAGAACCATGTCCTGTAGAGCAGGTCATCGTTGTTGTCACGTCTTCTCAGTGTAAACGGAAGTGTCTTTTTAGGAGGTCGATGTCACACCCTTGGTAGTGTCTTTCCTGGTAGAGGACTGCTTCCAACTGTTGCTATAATAAACCTTGGATGTTTCGTAGATAGCTTGCCTGGTTCCAGCGTGAATGGAGAATGCCCATTCATCTGAGGCCTGTGCCAGGTCATTATATCAATATTCAGGGTGAACCCCCTCTCCCCCTTTCCTCCGGATCTCCAGGTGGGTTTCTGGGAGGAGCTGATGGGGCACCCTGGGTTTTCCCCACCCCCAGGCCGGGTCTGGGGACCGGCCTAGGTTGGGCTTAAATCCCTGTCCTTCGGGCTTGGGAGGGTCTCTCTCCCTTCCTGGAGCAGGATTTTTAGCAGCACGGGCGGGCAGCTGGCAGACCTCCGCATGTGCCAGCGGCCTTTTGGCCTGGCCTAGGGTGGGGGCCCGGACCTGGGTCACCCGAACCCCCTCTCCCCCTTTCCTCCGGATCTCCAGGTGGGTTTCTGGGAGGAGCTGATGGGGCACCCTGGGTTTTCCCCACTCCCAGGCCGGCTCCAGAGGTTGGATTAGGGGGTGGCGTTTGATCTGGGGGGTGGCAGATAATTGCTCAGCTATACTCAGGCTGTCACTGGCAATTTCATACCAGTCTACATTTTGAAACAGCGCGGGGGCTAGCGCCCCCACGCGATCATATGCTCCTCCCAACCATCAGTACCCCAGATTTACCCTTCTTAACTTCAGTAACACACAGCTTTAATCTCTGACCAAAGACATACAGTAGATCTTACAAATCCCACAACTATTTAGAAGGACACAAATCGAACACATATTGAACACATATATCTTTTGAATATTTTATGATTATTTTCTTTAACTGCTGTAACTCTCTATATATTCTTCTACCATGATGTTTCTATCCACTTTTCATCTTGTCTTTTCTTTGTAAGCTGTTCAGTAAGGATTGTGGTGGAACTGTCCCTCAGTTTGATGCCTATGATTGAACTATGTCATGGAAATTGCTGGTCTTGTTCCTATTGCCTCCAGATGCACCAATAACGCTTCGTGGCATTGATCCTTGTTTGCATAGACACATTAAAATGGGAAAACACTATACATACAGATTAGTTATTATCTAATAAATCTCATTACAATGTACCTTACACCCTGAATATTGATATAATGTTAGTTTGTTTTTGGATCACAGGTAGCAACACTCAGGGGTTTCTCTTGGCTCTGCACTCAGAAATCACCCCTGGCAGGCTCAGGTGACCATATAGGATGCCGGGAATCAAATCACCATCGGTCTTGGGTTGGCCACGTGCGATGCAAATGCTCTACCACCGTGCTATGCCTCTGACCCTTCATCTGTGGGATTTAAGAAAAATAAAAGACAGTATAATAATAATACCCAGAAACAATAGAGATGAGGGCTGGAAGGACCATCCCATAAGCTAAACACAAAGAGTGGTAAGTGCAGTTAGAGAAATAACTACTTGAAAACAGGCAGGGGATGGGAAAGGAGGGAAATGAGGTACATTGGTGGTGGGAAAGTTGCACTGCTGAAGGGAGCTGTATATTTTATGGCTAAACTAAATTACATGTTTGTAATCATAGTGCTTAGATAAAGAAATTATTTTCTTCAAAAAAATCTAAAAAGGCCTGTAGTATAAAAAGGAAAGTAGAATAATTTGAAATGACTTATTTGCTGTTGTAGTTAATAAAATGAATGAGATTAAGATAGCAGATATATTATAGAATCATAATTGGATAACTCAAGCTTACTGAACTTGGAAGAAAAGAGTCGTTATTCAAAAGATAGAAAAATCTGTGGTTTGGGGCCAGAGCAGTGGCACAGGACTTAAGGCGTCTGCCTTGCCCCCATAGCCTAGGATGGACCGCAGTTCAATTTCCCAGCATCCTATATGGTCCCCCAAGCCAGAAGCAATCTGTGAATGCCATAGCCAGGAGTAGCTCCTGAGCATCACCGGGTGTGGCCCAAACACACAAAAGAAGAAGAAGAAGAAGAAGAAGAAGAAGAAGAAGAAGAAGAAGAAGAAGAAGAAGGAGGAGGAGGAGGAGGAGGAGGAGGAGGAGGAGGAGGAGGAGGAGGAAGTGATGGAGGAGGAGGAGGTGGAGAAGAAGGAGGTGAAGAAGGAGAAGAAGGAGGAGAAGAAGAGGGAGGAGGAGGAAGAGGAGGATGTGGAGGAGGAGAAGGAGAAGAAGATGAAGGAGAAGAGGAGGAGAGGGAGGAGGAGGAAGAGGAGGAGGTGGAGGAGGAGAAGGAGAAGGAGAAGAAGATGAAGAAGAAGAAGAGAAGGAGAAGAAGGAGGAGGAGGAGAGGGGGAGGAGGAAGAGGAAGAGGAGGTGAAGAAGGAGAAGAAGGAGAAGAAGAAGAAGAAGAAGAAGAAGAAGAAGAAGAAGAAGAAGAAGAAGAAGAAGAAGAAGAAGAAGAAGAAGAAGAAGAAGAAGAAGAAGAAGAAGAAGAAGAAGAAGAAGAAGAAGAAAATGGTTTAAGTTAATTTGAAAGTGAATATGGTATGAGAGGAAATAATATCTACTCTGGGCAAAATAAAATAATATGAATATAGTTGTGAAATAGGTAATTAGAATGTAGTCTGGAGCTCCAAATATAAGGCTAGCCAATTGCATGAAGTGGGAAGTTATTAATAAACATAATATTTGTTTATATATAAGAATATATGAGTGTATTTAGGTAGAGACTAAAAGTATTTAAAAGATAGAGAAATGAGAAATGAGAAGTAGGAAGAATAAAACAGCAGAAAAGAGAGGTGAGAAGCTCTCTTCTGGAAGGCAAGTGAGGAATAGTGTAGGGGGACAAAACAATAAAATGTTGAATCTTGGCAATTCTAAAATGGCTTTAAATTGGGAAAACAAATTTTTATTTCTGCTAAGTTTTATATGTAGGTAATCTGAAAACTATGAGACATTAGAATGTCTATCCAGTGAATTTGTATTTCTGACAACATGTGTTGTCAGAAATAAATTAGGCAAACTTGTAACTTTTTGATAGGATAAATGAACTTTCCTTTCATAAATATTCATGTGATTGTGAAATAAGTCTGATAACTATCGATTTAAGTTTCAGGTCAGACATTGAGATGATTATGTAAATGAAATTGTGGCGGCTTGTTACTCGTCTAACATGAGTAAACTTGCTCCTTAGATAGTTGGGTGAGTTTTAATAGTAAGAATTAAACAGATATTTGAAAGTCTTCCAGTTTTCTTGCCTTTTATAGGTGTTTATACAGGTCAATAGACAGTTTGCTTTTTATGTTGTGTTTAAAAATTTTAGTACTGATTATTATCATCAGTTTCTCATTTTCTTATAGCTCTGGAAAACTAACAATCTCTTACAGGTTAGTGGCCCTTTAAATTCATATTCTCAACTATAGTTGTATTCTTTTTTTAATATAATTTTATTTTAATCATAATGGCTTACATATCTTTCACAGTAATATTCCTAATGCTGCTTGAGAATCTACTTCAAGTACGTTTTATTTTCATTTTTGTGATATCAGCATGACTTAAATCTTTTTAAATTTTTTAAAATAAATTCTATAATTGAATCACCATGAATTGTACAGTTACAAAGTTGTTCATGATAGAGATTCAGTGATACAATGTCCAACACCCATCCCTTCACCAGTGCACATTTCCCAATGCCAATCTCCCTCTTACCCTATGCCCTGCCTTCTGTGCCTGCCTTTGTGGCAGGCATTCTCTATGTCTATCTCTCACTCTGTTTATCTCTAACCCTCTCTCTCCATTTTATTCCTCTTAGACACTGTGGTTTGTAATAATATATTGCAGGGGTATCTTGCAATTATTTATATCTTTTCAGCAACTATCAATGTCATATTGTTATGTCAGAGTAATAATTTCCAACTACCATTGTCATTCTTAGCCCTAACTGCACTCCTCTGCTACTTGTAGCAAACTTCCTACCACAAACTGGTCCTCCTGGACCTCGACTCTATTGTCTCTGGATATTAATATCTAGAGATATCATTTTATATCCCATAAATGAGTGCAATCATTCTATGCCTATCCCTCTTTCTTTGGCTCATTTTGCTCCTAATAACACTCTGCATATCATCCATGTATAAACAAATTTCATAACTCCATTTTTCCTAACAGTTGCATAGTTTTCCATTTGTATATGTCCCACAGGTTTTTTTTCTACTCAGCTGTTCTCAGGCATTTGGGTTGTTCCCATATTCTGGTTATTATAAATGTTGACTTAAATCTTTAGTCATTTTGCACCTACCATTACTTCTCAAAATTAATAAAAAAATTAACTTCTGCAAACTCAACAACAAATCTGCACCTTATCTTCCATCCTCTCTTTTGTGAAAATGTATCACCTTTTCATACAATGCATATTCTAGTAACTATATTTTGGATTTCCCAGGATTAGAGATCTATGTTTACTGATCTTTACTTTTCTTTTGCATATGTTCAAGCTTTTCATCTTTAACCACTATTTTCTCATTAGCATGTAAACAAGGTTAAGTTTATTCCATATTAAAGCAAATTAAATGCCCAATATCTCTCTAGACTTTATTTAACTTTCACTTTTTCACATTTATAAAGCATGTATCATAGGGTGGACATAATTGATATGATATATTTTATTTTAGGTAAGTGTGAGAGAAAATTTTTTTGAGCAAAATAATTACAAAAGAAAAGAAATTATAAAAAAGAAGGAAAGGATACAGCAACAAGAATATTTGTGAAAATTATTGTATCACTCAATGAGTTCATTAATTCACTATCAGAAGTTTTAATAAGTTCCTTGTCTCTTGCTGTTAGTTAGCCATTCTACTATTTGTTTCTGAATATCAGGCTCCAGGTACACATTTGTTTCTAAACTGATGTTTTCTATGGGCTCACTCTTTTAAACAAAAATGAAGATGTCCAGAAGTTCCAAGCACAATTGCTGATGCTGCAGCTTTTGTGTTTTAGGCTGCCAGTTTTTCCTTAAGTCTAAGATGTTTGGAGAAGGGTGACCACACCCATGCCAAAAAAAGTCCTGATGATATAATCTCAAATACTAGTAAACCTGGAACTTTGCTCAGATTGTTGTCTTCAGAGAACCATAGAGAAGGGGTGAGACAGAGCAAAGGCAAAATGGTGATTGTGAATGATGGGTGCAACAGGCATGGCTTCAGCAAGCTAAGGACTTGGCCTGTCCTCTGTTTCCAAAATGATCAACCTTCAGGTGCATGGCTGGTGTACCCATAACTTTTTCTTTCTTTTTAATTGATAATTTTAATTAATATTTCTATTTAAAAACCTTGATTACAAACATCATTGTGGTTGGAATTCTGTCATGTAAAAAGCGAACCCCCAAAAAACTGCATTCTGAAGCTACCCAGCTAGTGCGTGAGTGAGTGAGTAAGAAATGGCTGACTGTGGGGACTGCCAGGTGAAGTGCTGATTGCTTCACCTGCAGAGTCTCCGCCCTGCTGTGCTTCTTCTGAAAACCTGAGGACCTAAAGAGAACCCTGTCCTGTGCTCCTCTGTCTTTCCTGAATCCTTGAAGCTCTCCTCAGAGCCCTGGGAAGCGAACCCCTCAAAAACTGCATTCGGAAGCTACCCAGCGAGCAAGTGAGTGAATAAGAAATGGCTGACTATGGGGACTGCCAGGTGAAGTGCTGATTTCTTCACCTGTGGAATCTCCTCCCTGATGTGCTTCTTCTGAGGAAATTGAGGACCTAAAGAGAACCCTGTCCTGTGCTCCTCTGTCTTTCCTGAATCCTTGAAGATCTCAGAGCCCTGTGAAGCGAACCCCCAAAAAACTGCATTCTGAAGCTACCCAGCAAGCAAGTGAGTGAGTAAGAAATGGCTGACTTTATAAGCCCAGAACTCTGCTGGAACTCAGATGCCAGCACCCCTCTCTGTCTGTCTTCTGTGCTGTGCTCCATCTTCGGCCTGATTTCATCCTGTGTGTGGCCCATCTGCAGATAGCTCGCCTTCCCTGGAGGTGAGATTACAATCCCCGAAAAGAGAAGCCGCTGAACTCTGCTGGAAATCAGATGCCAGCCCCCTATCTGCCTGTCTTCTGTGCTGTGCGGCATTTTTGGCCTGATTTCATCCTGTGTGTGGCCCATCTGTGGATGGCTTGCCTTCCCTGGAGGTGAGTTTACATGCCCAGAAAGGGTGGAGCCAGAGGAGCATGGCCGCTCTGCTTTGCTTCCTGGCCGTGCACATCATTTAGCCAATGAATACAACCACAACACATAGAAAAACCGACAATACAAGTGTGACAATGGGGAAACAATGCAGGCCAGCGCCAGACATAGAGAATGACAATGGCAACTCTGATGACTTGAACATTGCCAACCAATTAGTAAGTCTTTCAGATAAGGAGTTTAGAGTTGCAATATGAAAGATGTTTAAAGAACTCAAAGAAAGTATAGAAGAGAACACTAATAAGAATCAAGAGAATATGAAGATAGAAATCAGAAAAATCCAAACTGAAATTTCAGGTCAAATAACAGGTCTGAAAAACAGTAGATGAATTGAAGAAAAATATGGTTGAGATTTCCCATGGGTTAACAGCAGCTGAGAATAGAATTAGTACACTGGAAGATGAGATGAATAAAAATTCCATACAGCAGAAGAAATTGGAAAAAATCCTTAAAGCAAACAATCAAACAATGGAAAAATTACTCAAAGAATGGGAACAGATGAAAATAGAAATCTATGATAAGCTTAACAGAAACAACTTAAGAATCAATGAAGTCCCAGAGACCCAGGAAGAAAATCTTCGGGAAGAATCAATGGTCAAGAAAATCATTAAAGAGAAACTACCAGAGATAATGAATACATGCGATCAAATACTGCATGCCCGGAGTACCAACTAAAAGAGACCCCAGATAAAACACCCCAAGACACATCCTAGCCACAATGACAAATCCCACAGATAGAGAAAGAATTCTGAAAGCAGCAAGATGAAAAAGAGAAATTACATTCAAGGGATCATCCTTGAGATTTACTGCAGACCTGTCACCAGAGACATTCAAGGCCAGAAGGCAGTGGTGGGACATAGTCACAAAACTCAATGAAATAAATGCTTCACCTAGAATACTGCACCCATCAAAACTCACTTTCAGGTCTAAAGGAACAATACATGGTTTCACAGACAAACAACAGCTCAGAAACTTTATAGACTCAAAACCAGTCTTAAAAGAAAAACTGAATGGCCTACTTTAAGACAAGACTGACCAACAGACACTTCAAACGTCGATATAAAGATGGCACTAACTCCCAGGACAATTCTTTCTCTCAATGTCAATGGACTAAATGCACCAGTTAAGAGACACAGAGTAGCTAAATGGATCAAAAAACTCAATTCAACCTCCTGCTGCCTACAAGAAATGCAACCAGAATAGTCAGAACAAACATAGACTCATAGGCTGGAGGAAAATCATCCAAGCAAACAATACCCAGAAAAAAGCTGAAGTGGCCATACTAATAACAGATGATGCAAACTCTATACTTAGGAAAGTTGTAAGGTATAAAGATGGACATTTTGTATTAATCAAGGGGTATGTAGAGCAGGAAGAAATCACTCTCCTTAAACATATATGCACTGAATGAGGGGCCAGCAAAATATTTAATAAAATTGTTGACAAATCTAAAAAATAATATCAATAACAACACAATAAATGTGGGAGACCTCAACACAGCATTTTCAACACTTGACAGGTCAACCAGACTGAAACCCAACAAGAATATACTAGACCTGAAAAGAGAAATGAAAAAAAGAGGCCTAGGAGATATATACAGGACACTCCACCCCCAGAAACCCGGATACACATTCTTCTCTAATGTACATGGGACATTCTCCAGAATAGACTACATGCTAGCACATAAAACATACCTCCATAATATCTAGAGGATAGAAATTTTGCAGGCTACCTTCGCTGACAACAAGGCCCTGAAATTATATGTGAACCACAAAGGGACACAGAAGAAAAAATTTAACACCTGGAAGTTACGCAGCCTAATACCGAATAACCAGTGGGTCCAAAGATGAAATTAAAGAGAAAATCAATACCTTCCTAGAAACAAATGTCAATGGAGACACAAACTATCAGAACTGATGGGACAGAGCAAAAGCGGTACTGAGAGGAAAATTTATAGCTTTGCAAGCACACATCAGGAAAGAAAAAGGGGCCTACCTGAATAGCTTAATGATGCAGCTCATAGAATTAGAAAGTACTCAACAAAAGGACCCAAAAATAGGGAGACAGAAGGAAATAACAAAGCTGAGAGCAGATATTAATGAAGTGGATACCCGAATAACAATCCAAAAGATCAAAGAAAGCAGAAGTTGGTTCTTTGAAAAAAATAAACAAGATTGATAGACCACTGGCAAAATTAACAAAGAAAAAGAGAAACTTGATAAAAGTGAACTGTTTATATACTATATATAACTTCTGTGATGTTATACACATATACTCACTTCACTGTACTTGACTTTTTGTCTGTTTATAGGTTGTCCTCACTTTTATGAAATATTGGTGTTCCTGAAGATATCTTAGTTCCTTTTTCTCCTGTCTTCACACTTACCTTCACCCTTACTCTTTCTTCTCTACTTTCTAACCCCTTTCTTCTTCTTCGTTATTATCCTCCTCTTTACTTATATCATCCTTATATGGGAAAATTTTACCTTCTCCTTTTTGTAAATTTTATTTCTTTGAAAATAGGCAGGGAGGATAATTTGGGACACACTTGGAAGTGTTCAGGAATGTTTGCTGGCTCTATTTAGGAGTGACCATTTGGAATTTTTAAGATCATATGTAGTTCTTACAATCAAACCAGTTTCAATGGAAGCAGTCACATACATACTATCTTCTGGCCTTTCTTTAAAAATAAATTAAACATTCTCACTAGGAACTTTAATTCTTTAATAGTTTCCAAGTATGATGTCATAGCAATATTTTTGAGATAAAAAACTAAAATTATAACCACTACCATGATACATATAAAGCTAAACAATAAAAGTGTGTATATATATCTGATTTCAAGTACTATTACATTAGCATCAATTAAAATAAGACTTTAGAGAAATAACAAATATTTGTTTTAGAAGCTTTTTTATTAAAAAAGTGAGGTAGCTTTGAAAATATAATAACTATATTTTATTGTATTTTAGGATTGGGTAGTATTATTTAATATTTTATTAATTTATTAAAAATACTTGGCAATGGGGCCAGAGATAGAATGGAGGTATTCATGGATTCAGGGATTCCTCCTGAATTACTCCTAGGAATTACTGTTGGTAGGCTTGAGAGCCTATCTCAAGCTTTGGTCAAATCACAGTTAGCTGGGTGTATGCCAATAGCTTTACTTGCTGTACTATTAATCCAGCATCTATAGTAAAAGTTTTATACGCAATATAGTAAAAATTTATATAGATTATAGTGGAAATATATAGATTAAAGTGGAAATTAAATATGGTTTATAACTATAAATCAATTTTTACTTATAATAAACTTGTTTGCATATAACTTTGTATATATGTATATGATAGGATTAAAATATAATTAATCAAATAGAAAATGACTTAAGCTTAAACATTTAATTATATTTTTTCTAAATACTGAATGTGGTATTTTATTCCACATTTAGTAAGAGCTCTGAGATGATTTTCACATTCTCCATAATACACACAATGAGCGAGTCCAGTTATTAAATAATTATTATATAAAATGTTTACTTGAATCACCATGAGATAGTTATAAATTTGCTAATGATTGAGGTTCAGTCATACAAAATCTGATACCCATCCCTTTATTAGTGCACATTTCCCACCAACAACGTTCCCAGATTTTCTCTTGTCCTCTCTTTCTGCCAGCCTCTATTGTAAACATTTTTCTTCCCTCTCTTTTCCTCTTTTCCTTTTAGACACTGATTTTTAATATAGTACATATCATTTTACCCCCTTTTATCACCCACTTCTTGTCTAAAGTGATCATTTCCAAGTAGCCTAATGTCAAGGTTTAATCCACTTTTGGTTTGACTTTTGTGCACAGCTTTGTTTTTGGTTGGTTGGTTGGTTGGTTTTTACTTCATTGTAAAGTTCACTAATTCTGTCTGCAGCAGCTGTTACTCTGCTGGGGAGGCCTTCCAGTGAGTTTTTAATTTTACCTACTCAGCTTTTCACTTCTCTCATTTCTATTAGAAGTTTGCTCATTTTTTCCTCATATTTTCTTGAGTTTTATTGGCTGACCATTCTACAATTTCTTTGAGTTCCTTGAACATCTTCAGCATTTCCTCTTTAAAGTCCTTATCAGCAAGGTTTTATTGATAACTGATTCTAATTAGGTCTTCAGAGCTACCACCTTCTCTCACTAAGTCTGGCATGGTTTTGCATTGCTTTCCCTTTGTAACCTTTGTGGTCTGATGTTGTTTATTATGTGCTGTGGTGTGACTCATTGACTGGAAAAAAAATGTCAGTCAATTGACAGGAAGAGAAGTGGAGTGGCTGCATTCTTCTCTGGGTGTACTGACTTGAATGCAAAAAAAGCACTTCTGAGTCACACAGAGGACTTCACTGACATTTTGTCTGCCTGCCTTAGTTCCTTCTAAATAATTTTTTCAGATCACATATGTAGTTTATAACAAGGTGTAATTGGTTAAAACATTTAAAGAAAAATTATTTTCTTTACATATAATCTATTATTAGTCCTGTTCTTCAGAGGTATGATTTTCATCATTACTGTTTGTAAAATTTTTCTGATCTTCACATTAAATTTATACCCTATATTTATTGATGCTTCCAAACCTTAATTTATTAATTTTGACTATATATTTACTTTTGATTTATAAATAATAAAAATTTTTGTTCATTTGTACTTTTAAATTTTCTTAATTCCCATTTTTATTTTATTCACTAATATGACAAGTTGGGTTTTTTTGCTTGTATTGCTCTTGACATTCTTATGTTAGGCATTTCATTCCAGCTTTGTAAAACCACTTTAGTCATTTTATATAAGGCACTTTTATTAATTCTAGAGACTTTTACTACTCTCTGTATACAGCCAATAGAAATGGAAAAATAATGTAAAAAAGCAACAACCATTCAGTAAACCTTTGTCCTGAAATCAACATACCTGTCACTTGTATTCTCATTACACTGATGTAAGGAATCAGAAGGTCAAGCAAGGCATACAGTCATCTACTGTCTAGAAAGCTGGTGCACAAAACAAAACAAACAAACAAACAAAAAAAACAATAAAAACTGGAGGAGGAAGCCTGGATTTGACAAATTTTCTTTTCCTATTCCTGTGACAATTTTATATATTTTATTCTATCATATGCTTTTTATTGCTGCACTAAAACACCTACTTTCATAACCAGTCTTTTTCATTTATAAAATTATAAATGAAACTCATTTGTTTATAAAATGTAGGTGAAAGGCAAATATATAATCTTTCTGCATCTCTACATCCTTTAATAAGACCAACATTATTTCAACTGACATTACTTTTGCATTTTTGGAATGTATAAAATATAAGCTATGTTGCACAACTATATCTCTCCTCTGTTACCAATGTGATTTTAAGACTTAGAAAAAACAATAAATTAAAAAAAAGTATTTGACTATATTTTAAATATATCATAGTTCTAATAATCTATATATCTTGAGAAAGAAAGTTGCAAGTGTTCAATAGATTCTTCTTAATATCAAATGATCAAAATCAGGTCACACTTTGCTTGTTTATCTGTTAAGTTGTGTGTTGATGTCCTAAATTCAAGCATACACATATAGTTTTAATAGCCTTTAATTTTTCTGAGTTTAGCTAACACTTAAGTATTAAAAATAAGTTTGTTATGCTATAGAAGGTCATTAATTTTGAGATGAATCATACATACTGTGTTGGCAAGTATTAATCACATACTGGGAATAAAGATATTTGTTTGTTTGCTATTTAGCAATCATTTTACTTTGAGAAGAATTAGGAAAATTTTACAAATAAGCTTGATGTGTTGGATTATTTAAGAAGTTCAACTTTAATATTTTAATTTATATAAATATACTTAGGAAGGGATTAATGTCAATCTATATTAATATTATTTCAAATATTTTTCTTAAAAATCAATATAAATTTAAATTAAACCTCTGTGAATTTTAGAAATATGTGTCATGTTAAAATTTATCAACTATTGTATTTAGGGATGAGCTAGTAGTCATTTAATTAGTACAAAGTTCTTTGTTCTTCCAGACATATAAAGATCATCTAAATGATAAAAATTCAAAGTAGGTAGTGTCCACTCTGATTCATAAGTACCTTACCCAACCAGCCCTGCTTGGCAATCAGAGCTCCGTTAATCTCTAAGATATTATTGGCACTCAGTGGAGTCCTAGATTGGTTAAATACAATCTTGAAGAATCTTGGATAAAAGACTGGTCACGAATAGTATCCACCCTAATTACCAGGTCCTGTGTGCCAATACTGGTGTCATAAATCCACTAATTGCTGTTATTTTACCGATGCTCAGAAGTAACCTGGGGTAACCTGAGTTAAAGCTCTGCCATCTCGAACTTAGAGGCATCCAGCTTCAACCTCACACCCTCAGGAAAGTTCTCTGTCACCCACCTCGGAGCTCATTCTAAGGGCTGCTGAGACAGCGGAGAACCCAGAGTCTTCCACCTTAGTGCCAGAATACCTTTCACAAAAATCTCTTCTAATAAAATAGAGGATCTAGCTTTATTCTGCCTGTCCTACTAAAATATCTCAGCAGATAGCGGATTATACTCAGAAAGTAACAGAAGCATAAATGCAACTATTAATAATAGTAAAAATCTGCAAAGACCTTTATCCTGAGAACTGTAAGTCACTTGTGAAATAAAAGAATAAGGAAATGGAATATTATTCCATATTCATTGGTTGGGAAATCAACCTTCAACCTAAAATATTTTTACAGAGTTAATTCAATTTTCACCAAAATTCCAATGGCATTGTTCAAAGATTTATAACGGTCATTAAAAACATTTAATGGAACATTAAACATGAATCATAAAACATCCCAACTGAGAAAAGAACCCTCAAACAGCTCAGAAACTTTACATACTCAAAACCAGTCTTAAAAGAAAAAATGAAAGACCTAATTTAAGACATGACTAACCAAAAGACACACCAAATTTTGATATAAAGATGGCATTAAATCTCAGGACAATTCTTTCTCTCAACGTCAATGGACTAAATGCACCAGTTAAGAGACACAGAGTGGCTAAATGGATCAAAAAACTCAATCCAACCTTCTGCTGCCTACAAGAAACGCACCTGAATAGTTAGAACAAATATAGACTCAAATGAAAAGGCTGGAGAAAAATTATCCAAGCAAACAACACCCATAAAAAAGCTGGAGTGGCCATACTAATATCAGATAATGCAAACTTTATACTCAGGAAGGTTGTAAGGGACAAAGATGAATATTTTGTATTAATCAAGGGCTATGTAGAGCAGGAAGAAAATACTCTCCTAAACATATACAACAAATTAGGGTCCAGCAAAATATATAATACAATTGTTGACAAATCTGAAAAATAACATCAATAACAACACAATAATTGTGGGGGATCTCAACACGGCTTAGTCAACACTGGATAGGTAAACCAGACTGAAACCCAAAAAGAATATACTAGACCTGAGGAGAGAAATGGAAGAGGCCTAGTGGATACATATAGGACACTCCATCCCCAGAAACCTGGATACACATTCTTCTCCAATGTTCATGGGACATTCACCAGGATAGACTACATGCTGGCACATAAAACATACCTCCATAATATCAAAAGGATAGAAATACTGCAGGCGACCTTTGCTGACCACAAGGCTCTAAAATTATTTGTAAATTCCAAAGGGACAAAGAAGAAAAATTTTAAAACCTGGAAGTTACACAGCCTCATACTGAACAACCAGTGGGTTAGAGATGAAATCAAGGAGGAAATCAAAAGGTACCTGAAAACAAATGATAATAAAAACACAAAATATCAGAACTTCTGGGACACAGCAAAAGCAATACTGAGAAGAAAATTTAAGGCTTTGCAAGAACACATCAGGAAGGAAGATGGGGCTTACCTGAGTAGCTTAATGATGCAGATCATAAACTAAAAAGTGCTCAATAAAAGGATCCAAAAATAGGGAGACAGAAGGAAATAACAAAGCTGAGAGCAGAAATCAACAAAGTGGAAACCCAAAAATCTATCCGAAAGATTAACGAAAGCAGAAGTTGGTTCTTTGATAAAATAAACAAGATTGATAGACCACTGGCAAAACTATCAAAGAAAAAGAGAAAGAAACTTGATAACTCATATGTGGAATGAAAAAGGAGAGATCACTACTGATATGGCAGAGATTCAAATGGTAATCAGAAACTGCTTTGAAAAACTCTATGCGAATTAAATTGAGAACCTGGAAGAAATGGATAAATTCTTGGACTCTTATAATGTTCCACAATTGAGTGAAGAGGATGTAGCATATCTAAACACCCCCATCACTATTGATGAAATTAAAATGGTAAACAAATGTCTGCCCAAAAACAAAAGCCCAGGCCCGGATAGATTCACTAATGAATACTTTCAAACTTTCCAAGAGGAACTACTACCAATCCTGTCAAGACTCTTTCATGAAATTGAACAAACAGAAAACTTCCAAATAGCTTTTATGAAGCCAACATCACCTTGATACCTAAACCAGACAGAGATGCTATCAAAAAAGAAAATTACAGACCAATATCGCTGAAGAATGCAGATGCAAAGATCCTCAACAAAATCCTGGCAAATAGGATTCAATGCCGCATTAAGAAGATCATCCACTATGATCAAGTAGGTTTCATCCCAGGAATGCAAGGCTGGTTTAACATCTGTATATCTTTCAACATAATACACAACATCAATAACAAGAAAAATAGAAATCACATGATCATATCAATAGATGTAGTGAAAGCATTTCATAAGGTCCAACACTCATTCTTGATCAAAACTCTCAGCAATATGGGAATGGATGGAACCTTTCTCAATATAGTTAAGGTAATCTACCACAAAACAAAGGCAAATATTATCTTCAATGGAGAAAAACTGAAAGCCTTTCATATAAATTCTGGCACAAGACAAGGCTGTCCTCTCTCACCACTCCTATTTAACATAGCACTAGAAGTACTCACTATAGCAATTAGGCAAGAAAAACATATCAAGGGAATCCAGAGAGAAAAGGAAGAAGTCAAGCTCTCATTTTTGCAGATGACATGATACACTACTTAGAAAACCCTAAAGACTCTACCAAAAAGCTTCTAGAAATAATGGACTCATATACCAAGGTGGCAGGCTACAAAATTAACACACTAAATTCAATGGCCTTTCTATACACCAATAGTAATAAGGAAAAATTGGACATTAAGAAAACAACCCCTTTCACAACAGTGCCACACAAACTCAAATATCTTGGAATCAACTGGACTAAAAATGTGAAGGAACTGTACAAAAAAAATTATAACACTCTGCTCCAAGAAATAAGAGAGGACACGCCGAAATGGAAGCACATACCCTGCTCATGGATTGGCAGGATTAACATCATCAAAATGGCAATACTCCCCAAAGCATTGTACAGATTTAATGCAATCCCTCTAAAGATACCCATGACATTCTTAAAAGAAGTGGATCAGGTACTTTTGAAATTCATTTGGAACAATAAACACCGTAGAATAGCTAAAGCAATCATTGGGAAAAAGAATATGGGAGGAATTACTTTCCCCAACTTTAAACTTTACTACAAAGCAATAGTTATCAAAAAAGCATGGTATTGGAATGAAGACAGGCCCAAAGAGCAGTGGAATAGGCTTGAATACTCATAAAATGTTCCCCAGACATACAATCACCTAATTTTTGATAAAGGAGCAAGAAATCCTAAATGGACTAAATAAAGCCTCTTCAACAAATGGTGTTGGCACAACTGGCTAGCCACTTGCAAAAAATTGAACTTAGACCCTTAGCTAACATCATTTACGAAGGTTAAATTAAAATGAGTGAAAGACCTCGATATCAGACCCAAAACCTAAGATATATAGAACAACACGTAGGTAAAAACTCCAGGACATTGAGACTAAAGTCATCTTCAAAGAGGAAACTGCCATCCCCAAGCAAGTGAAAGCAGAGATTAAGAGATGGGAATATAGTAAAATGAGAGGCTTCTGCACCTTAAAAAAATAGCTCCCAGGATACAAGAGCCCCCCACTGAGTGAGAGAAACGATTTACCTAATACCCATCAGACAAGGGGCTAATCTCCAAAATATACAAGGCACTGACAGAAATTTACCAAAAAAAAAAAAATCATCTAATTCCATCAAAAAAAAAAAAGGGGGGTGAGAAGTAATGGACAGACACTCTGACAAAGAAGAAATACAAATGGCCAAAAGACAGATGAAAAACTGCTCCACAACACTAAACATTAGGGAGATTCAAATCTAAACAAATATGAGGTAGCACCTCACACCCCAGAGATTGGCACACATTACAAAGAATGAGAACAAGCAGTGTTGGCGGGGATGTGGAGAGAAAGGAACTCTTATCTACTGCTGGTAGGAATGCCTTCTAGTTCAACCTTTATGGAAAGCAATATGGAAATTCCTCCAAAAACTGGAAATCGAGCTCCCATATGACCCAGCCATACAAATCTTAGGAATATTCCCTAGGAACACAATAACACAATACAAAAAAATCTTCCTTACACCGATATTCATTGCAGCACTATTTACCATAGCCAGACTCTGGAAACAGCCAAGATACCCTTCAACAGATGAATGGCTAAAGAAACTGTGGTACATATACACAATGGAATATTATTCAGCTGTCAGGAGAGATAGTTATGAAATTTTCCTATACATGGATGTAAATGTAATCTATTATGCTGAGTGAAATAAGTCAGAAAGAGAGAGAAAGACACAAAATGGTCTCACTCATCTATGGTTTTTAAGAAAAATGAAAGACATTCTTGCAATAATAAATTTCACACACAAAAATGAAAAGAGCTGAAAGTTACAGCTCACTTCATGAAGCTCACCACAACCAGGGATAAGTTCAGTTAGAGAAATAACTACGTTTTGAACTATCCTAATAAATAGAATGTACGAGGGAAATGGAAAGCCTGTCTAGAGTACAGGTGGGGGTTAGGGGGGAGGAGGGAGATTTGGGACATTGATGATGGGAATGTTGCAGTGGTGATGGGTGGTATTCTTTATATGACTGAAACCCAAACACAATCATGTATGTAATAAAGTTGTTTAAATAAAAAAATAAAGAGAACATACTTGTTTTTCCAATAGTCTAATGTCATGAGGCACCATATTTTCCAAGAAGTACAAAAGAAAAAAACACACCTCCATAATATCAAGAGGATATAAATTTTGCAGGCTACCTTCAATGACCACAAGGCTCTGAAGCTATATGTGAATTCCAAAGGGACACAGAAGAAAACCTTTAACCCCTGGAAATTAAACAACCTCATATTGAATAACCAGTCGGTCCAAGAGGAAATCAAAACTTTCCTGGAAACAAATGATAATAAAGACACAAATTATCACAACTACTGAAAACAGCAAAAGCAGTACTGAGAGGAAAATTAGTAGCTTTGCAAGCACACATCAAGAAGGAAGAAGGGGCCTACCTAAATAGCTTAATGACGCAGCTCATAAAATTAAAAAGTGCTCAACAAAAGGACGCAAAAATAGGGAGACAGAAGGAAATAACAGAGCTGAGAGGAACTACTACCAATCCTGGCAAGACTCTTTCATGAAATCAAAAAAAATGGAAACAGTTCCAAATAGCTTTTATGAAGCCAACATCACCTTGATACCTAAACCAGACAGAAATGCTAACAAAAAAGAAAATTACAGACCAATATCGCTGATAAATGCAAATGCAAAGATCCTCAACAAAATTCTAACAAATAGGATCCAATGCCTCATTAAGAAGATCATCCACTACAATCAAGTAAGTTTCATCCGAGGAATGCAACACTGGTTTAACATCCGTAAATCTATCAAAATAATACACAACATCAACCAGAAGAAAAATAAAAATCACATGATCATATCAATAGATGCAGAGAAAGCATTTGATAAGGTCCAACACCCATCCTTGATTAAAAAAAAACTCTCAGCAAGATGGGAATGAAAGGATCCTTTCTCAATACAGTTAAGTCCATCTTTCACAAGCCAGTGTCAAATATTATCCTCAATTGAGAAACCCTTAGAGCCAGTGTCAAATATTATCCTCAATTGAGAAAACCTAAGAGCCTTCCCTCTAAATTCTGGCACAAGACAAGGCTGTCCTCTCACCACTCCTATTTAACATAGCACTGGAAGTACTTGCTATAGCGATTAGGCAAGAAAAAGATATCAAGGGAATCTCAATAGGAAAGGAAGAAGTCAAGCTCTCACTGTTTGCAGATGACATGATACTCTACTTAGAAAACCCTAAAGACTCTACCAAAAAGCTTCTAGAAACAATAGACTCATATAGCAAGGTGGCAGGCTACAAAATTAACACACAAAATTCAATGACCTTTCTATACATCAATAGTAATAAGGAAAAAATGGACATTAAGAAAACAACCTCGGGACCGGAGAGATAGAACAGCGGTGTTTGCCTTGCAAGCAGCAGCCGATCCAGGACCAAAGGTGGTTGGTTCAAACCCTGGTGTCCCATGTGGTCCCCCCCCCAATGCCTGCCAGGAGCTATTTCTGAGCAGACAGCCAGGAGAAAGCCCTGAGCACCGCCGGGTGTGGCCCAAAACCCCCCCCCAAAATAAATAAATAAAAATAAAACAACCTCATTCACAATAGTGCCACACAAACTCAAATATCTTGGAGTCAACTTGACTAAAAATGTGAAGGACCCATACAAAGAAAACTATAAAAATATGCTCCAAGAATTAAGAGAGGACACGCGGAAATGGAAGCCCAAACCCTGTTCATGGATTGGCAGGATTAACATCATCAAAATGGCAATACTCCCCAAAGCATTATATAGATTTAAAGATACCCATGACATTCTTCAAAGAAGTGGATCAGGCACTTCTGAAATTTATTTGGAATAATAAACACCCTAGAATAGCTAAAGCAATAATTGGAAAAAAAGAATATGGGAGGAATTACTTTCCCCAACTTTACACTTTACTACAAAGTACTAGTTATCATAACAGCATGGTATTGGAATGAAGACAGTCCCTCAGATCATTGGAATAGGCTTGAATACTCAAAGAATGTTCCCCAGACATACAATCACCCAATTTTTGATAAAGGAGCAAGAAATCCTAAATGAAGCAAAGAAAGCATCTTCAACAAGTGGTGTTGGCACATCTGGCTAGCCAGTTGCAAAAAAACCGAACTTAGACCCCCAGCTAACATCATGTACAAATGTAAAATCCAACTGGATTAAAGACCTCAATATCAGACCGGAAACCATAAGATATATAAAACAACACGTAGGTAAAACACTCCAGAACATTGAGACTACAGCCATATTTAAGGAGGAAACTGCACTCTCCAAGCAAGTGAAAGCAGAAATTAATAGATGGGAATATGTTAAGCTGAGAAGCTTCTGTACCTCAAAGGAAATAGCGCCCAGGATACAAGAGCCACCCCTGAATGGGAGAAACTATTCACCCATTACCCATCAGATAAGGGGCTAATCTCCAAAATACACAAGGCACTAACAGAAATTTACAAGGATAAAAAAAAACATCTAATCCCATCAAAAAATGGGGAGAAGAAATGAACAGACACTTTGACAAAGAAGAAACACAAATGGCCAAAAGACACATAAAAAATGCTCCACATCATTAATCATCAGGGAATGCAAATCAAAACAACTATGAGGTACCACCTCACACCATAGAGATTGGCACACATCACAAAGAACAAGAAGAAAAAGTGTTGGCGGGGATTTGGAGAGAAAGGAACCCTTATCCACTGCTGGTGGGAATACTGTCTAGTTCAACCTTTATGGAAAGTAATATGGAGATTCCTCCAAAAACTGGAAATCGAGCTCCTATACGATCCAGCAATACTACTCCTTGGAATATACCCTAGGGACACAAAAATACAATACAAAAATCCCTTCCTTACACCTATATTCATTGCAGCACTATTTACCATAGCAGGACTCTGGAAACAACCGAGATGCCCTTCAACAGACGAATGGCTAAAGAAACTGTGGTATGTATACACAATGGAATATTATGCAGCAGTCAGGAGAGATGAAGTCATGAAATTTTTCTATATATGGATGTACATGGAATCTATTATGCTGATTGAAATAATTCAGAGAGAGAGAGAAAAACACAGATTGGTCTCACTCATCTATGGATTTCAAAAAAAATGAAAGACATTTTTGCAAAAATAATTTTTGACACAAAAGAGAAAAGAGCTGGAAGTTACAGCTCAGCTCATGAAGCTCACCACAAACAGGGATGTGTTTAGTTAGAGAAATAACTACATTTTGAACTATTTTAATAATGGAAATGTATGAGGGAAATAGAAAGCCTGTCTAGAGTACAGGTGGGGGTTGGGTGGGGAGGAGGGAGATTTGAAACATTGGTGAATGGAATGTTGCCCTGGTGATGGGTGGTGTTCTTTACATGACTGAAACCCAAACACAATCATGTATGTAATCAAGGTGATTACATATAATATATACAAGAAAAGGATCATTTATCTGAAAGGTAAGATGCATATCAACTCCATACAACAGAAAGGTTTGGAAAAGAGCCTTAAATAATTGATAATACAATGTTAAAAGTACTTAAAGATGGGGCCATAGCAGTGGAGCAAGAGGTAACCTTGCACTCCTCAACGTAGGACAGACTTCAGTTCAATTCCCTGGTGCCAGGATTAACCCCTGAGCATCAGCATAACAGGGTTTGGCCCACAAGGAAAACATCAACAGTGCTTAAAGAATGTGAACAGATAAACATAGAAGTCTTTAATATTCAACAGAAATAACATAAAAATCATTGGAGTTCCCAGAAGAATCAGCAGTCAAGGATATCATTTAAGAGAAACTCCTATAGCTAACGACTGCATGCAACCACATTCTGCATACCAGAAGAGTACTAGATATAAGAGATCCGAATAAAAGCATACAAAACAAATATTATTCACTTGATGAATCCCACAGATAGGGATAAAATAAGGAAAGCAGCAAGATCAAATATGGAAATTAAATTCAAAGGAGCATCCATAAGATTTACAGCAGACCTGTCACAAGAAGCCCTTAAAGACAGATGGCAGTGGTGGGATATATTGACAAAATTCAATGAAATGAATTATTGGCCTTCTCTGCACCCAGTCAGTCTCACTTTCAGGTTTTACGGAAGTATACATAATTTCACAGGTAAACAACAGCTCCGAAAATTTACAGACTTAGAACCAGACCTAAAAGAAAAACTAAAAGGTTTACTTTACGACAAGACGACCAACTGACACAGCAAACTTCTACACAGAGATGATACTATATCTTATGACAATTATCTCTCTCAATGTCAATGGCTGAATGCACCAGTTATGAGACATAGAATGGCAAAATATATCAAAAAGCTGCCTACATTCTTCTGCCTTCAAGAAACAAATCTGAATAGTTAGAACAAACATAGACTCAAGATCAAAGGTTGAGGAAAATCATCCAAGCAAACAACTCCCTTAAAAAAGTTGGAGTGGCTATATTAACATCAGATAACACAAACTTTAGACTCAAAAATTAAAAGGCACAAAGAGGGACATTTTGTAGTAATTAATGGATATGTACAATAGGAAGAAATCATACTCCTAAACATATGCACACCCCATGAGGGACCAGCAAAATATTTAATAAATTTTGACAATTCTGAAATAAGACATCAATAACAACACAAAAATAGTTGGAGACCTCAACATTGCCTTGTCACCCCTTGATATGTCAACCAGGGTGATACCCAAAGAGAATATACTAGCTCTGAAAATAAATGGAATAAAGTAGTCTAGTAGATATCTATAAGTCTCTACAACCTCCAGAAAACAGGATACACATTATTTTCCAATACACATGCGTCATTTTACAGGATAGACCACATGCTGGCCCATAAAACATATCCTCATAAAATCAAGAGGATAAAATTGTACACACTACCATCTCAGATTACAAGACACTGAAATTAGAAGTGAAATACAAAGGGACACAGAAGGAAAACTTTAACTCTAAATTAAACAGTGCACTATTCAACAAGTGTGTCAGAGATAAAATCAGAGAAAATCAAAGCATTCCTGGAAAAAATGACAATGGAGACACCAATTATCAGAATTTATGGGACACAGCAAAAGTGGTACTAAGAGAAAAAGTTATAGCTTTACAAGCACACATCAGGAAGGAGAAGGAGCCTACATAAAAAGCTTAATGACACAGCTTTAAAACTTAGAGAATGATCAATAAAAGAAACAAAAATAGGTAGACCAAAGGAAATAACAATGCACCTAAAAGATCAATGAAAGCAAAAGTTGCTTTTTGAAAAAAATAAACAATATTGATAAAACACTACCAAAGCTCACAAAGAAAATAAGAGAAAGAAACAATAAATCAGATAAGAAATTAAAAGGGGTAAGATTATTATAGATAATAGATTCAGGGGGTGATCAGAAACTATTTTGAGAAACTCTATGCCAGAAGACATTAGACCTGGAAAAAATGAATATATTCTTGGACTCTTACAATCTTTCATGATTAAACCAGGATGAGCTAGCATATCCAAACAGACCCATCACTACTGAGGAATTAAAATGCTAACCAAAAGTCTTCCCAAAATCAAAAGCTCAGGTCCAGATGGATTCACTAATGAATTCTTTCAAACCTTTCAAGAGTATCTACTACCTATCATTTTCAGGCTCGTTCATGAAATTGAAGAAACAGACACACTCCCAAATAGTTTATATGAAGCTAATATCACCCTGATACAAAAACTAGACAGAGATGCTGCCATAAAAGAAAACTACAGACCATTATCCCTGATGAACATAGATGCAAAGATCCTCAACAAAATTTTGGCAAATAGGATCCATGCTTCATCAAGAAGGTTATACATCCCGGGCCCGGAGAGATAGCACAGCGGCGTTTGCCTTGCAAGCAGCCAATCCAGGACCAAAGGTGGTTGGTTCGAATCCCGGTGTCCCATATGGTCCCCCGTGCCTGCCAGGAGCTACTTCTGAGCAGACAGCCAGGAGTAACCCCTGAGCACCACCAGGTGTGACCCAAAAACCAAAAAAAAAAAAAAAGAAGGTTATACATCCCAACCAAGTTGGTTAAATTCCAAGAATGCAAGGGTGATTTAACATTTAAAAATCAATCAACATAGTATACCATATCAACAAAGCATAATAAAAACCACAGCATCATATCAATAGATGCAGAGAAAGCATACAATAAGGTTCAACAACCATTTTATATAAAAATTCTCATCAAGATGGAAATGGAAGAAACTTTTATCAATATATTTAAGGCCATCTACCACAAGCCAATGGCAAATATTATTATCAATGGAGATAAACTAAAAACCTTTCCTCTAAAATCTGGTATAAAATAAGACTGCCCTAGCTCACCATTCCTATTCAATATAGTGCTGGAAGTTCTTGCCATAGTGAGCAGACAAGAAAAAGATATCAAGGAAATCCAGATAGGAAAGGAAAAAGTCAAGCTCTCACTATCTCTAGATTACATAATGCTATATTAGAAAGCCCTAAAAACTACCAAAAAGCTTCTAGAAATTATAAATTCAAATAGCAAAGTGGCAGGCTACAAAGTTTTTTGTTTTTGTTTTTGTTTTTTTTGGCTCCCAACACATTTTAGTTTTTATTATTACCCAGCACCAGGGTCACCAAAATGCAGTTCTTGGTTGTGACTTCTTTTTTTTTTTTATTTAAACACCTTGATTACATACATGATTGTGTTTGGGTTTCAGTCATGTAAAGAACACCCCCCCATCACCAGTGCAACATTCCCATCACCAATGTCCCAAGTTTCCCTCCTCCCCACCCGACCCCCGCCTGTACTCTAAACAGGCTCTCCATTTCCCTCATACATTCTCATTATTAGGACAGTTCAAAATTTAGTTATTTCTCCAACTAAACTCATCACTCCTTGTGGTGAGCTTCCTGAGGTGAGCTGGAACTTCCAGCTCTTTTCTCTTTTGTGTCTGAAAATTATTATTGCAAGAATGCCTTTCATTTTTCTTAAAACACATAGATGAGTGAGACCATTCTGCGTTTCTCTCTCTCTCTCTCTCTCTCTCTCTCTCTCTCTCTCTGACTTTTTCACTCAGCATAATAGTTTCCGTGTACATCCATGTATAGGAAAATTTCATGACTTCATCTCTCCTGACAGCTGCATAATATTTCATTGTGTATATGTACCACAGTTTCTTTAGCCATTCTTCTGTTGAAGGGCATCTGGGTTGTTTCCAGAGTCTTGCTATGGTAAATAGTGCTGCAATGAATATAGGTGTAATGAAGGGGTTTTTGTATTGTATTTTTATGTTCCTAGGGTATATTCCTAGGAGTAGTATAGCTGGATGGTATGGGAGCTCGATTTCCAGTTTTTGGAGGAATCTCCATATTGCTTTCCATAAAGGTTGAACTAGACGGCATTCCCACCAGCAGTGGATAAGAGTTCCTTTCTCTCCACATCCCCACCAACACTGTTTATTCTCGTTCTTTGTGATGTGTGCCATTCTCTGGGGTGTGATGTGGTATCTCATTGTTGTTTTGATTTGCATCTCCCTGATGATTAGTGATGTGGAGCATTTTTTTCATGTGTCTTTTGGCCATTTTTATTTCTTCTTTGTCAAAGTGTCTGTTCATTTCTTCTCCCCATTTTTTGATGGGATTAGATGTTTTTTTCTTGTAAATTTCTGTCAGTGCCTTGTACATTTTGGAGAATAGCCCCTTATCTGATGGGTATTGGGTAAATAGTTTCTCTCACTCAGTGGGTGGCTCTTGTATCCTGGGCACCATTTCCTTTGAGGTGCAGAAGCTTCTCAATTTAATATATTCCTATCTGTTAATCTCTGCTTTCTCTTGCTTGGAGAGTGCAGTTTCCTCCTTGAAGATGCCTGTAGTCTCAATGTCCTGGTGTGTTTTGCCTATGTGTTGTTCAATATATCTTATGGTCTTGGGTCTGATATCGAGGTCTTTAATCCATTTGGATTTTATCTTCGTACATGATGTAAGCTCAGGGTCTAAATTCAATTTTTTGCAAGTGGCTATCCAGTTGTGCCAACACCACTTGTTGAGAGGCTTTCCCTGCTCCATTTAGGATTTCCTGCTCCTTTATTGAAAATTAGGTGATTGTATGTCTGGGGAACATTTTCTGAATATTCAAGCCTATTCCACTGATCTGAGGACCTGTCCTTATTCCAATATCATGCTGTTTTGATAACTATTGCTTTGTAGTAAAGTTTAAAGTTGGGGAAAGCTATTCCTCTCATATTCTTTTTCCCAATGATTGCTTTGGCTATTCTAGGGTGTTTATTTTTTCAAACGAATTTTAAAAGTGCCTGACCCACTTCTTTGAAGAATGAATGTCATGGGTATCTTTAGAGGGATAGCATTAAATCTGTATAAAGCCTTGGGGAGTATTGCCATTTTGATGATGTTAATCCTGCCAATCCATGCTCAGGGTATGGGCTTCCATTTCCGCGTGTCCTCTCTTAATTCTTGTAGCATATTTTTATAGTTTTCTTTGTATGGGTCCTTCACATTTTTAGTCAAGTTGATTCCAAGATATTTGAGCTTGTGTGGCACAATTGTGAGTGGGGTTGTTTTCCTAATGTCCATTTCTTCCTTATTACTATTGGTGTATAGAAAGGCCATTGATTTTTGTGTGTTAATTTTGTAGTCTGCCACCTTGCTATATGAGTCTATTGTTTCTAGAAGTATTTTGGTAGAGTCTTTAAGTTTTTCTAAGTAGAGTATCATGTCATCTGCAAACAGTGAGAGCTTGACTTCTTCCTTTCCTATCTGGATTCCCTTGATATCTTTTTCTTGCCTAATTGTGATAGCAAGTACTTCCAGTGCTATGTAGAATAGGAGTGGTGAGAGAGGACAGCCTTGTCTTGTGCCAGAATTTGAAGGGAAGGCTTTTAGTTTTTCTCCATTGAGGATAATATTTGCCACTGGCTTGTGGTAGATGGCCTTAACTATATTGAGAATGGTTCCTTCCATTCCCATCTTACTGAGAGTTTTGATCAAGAATGGGTGTTGGACCTTATCAAATGCTTTCTCTGCATCTATTGATATGATCATGTGGTTTTTATTTTTCTTGTTGTTGATGTTGTGTATTATGTTGATAGATTTACAGATGTTAAAACATCCTTGCATTCCTGGGATGAAACCTACTTGATCGTAGTGGATGATCTTCTTAATGAGGCATTGAATCCTATTTGCCAGGATTTTGTTGAGGATCTTTGCATCTGTATTCATCAGCGATATTTGTCTGTAATTTTCTTTTTTGGTAGCATCTTTGTCTGGTTTAGGTATCAAGGTGATGTTAGCTTCATAAAAGCTATTTGGAAGTGTTTCTGTTTGATCAATTTTATGAAACAATCTTGCCAGGATTGGTAGTAGTTCCTCTTGGAAAGTTTGAAAGAATTCATTAGTGAATCTATCTGGGCCTGGGTTTTTGTTTTTGGACAGACATTTGATTACCATTTTAATTTCATCAATGGAGATGAGTGTGTTTAGATATGCTACATTCTCTTCCTTCAACTGTGGAAGATTATAAGAGTCCAAGAATTTATCCATTTCTTCCAGGTTCTCATTTTTAATGGAGTAGATTTTCTCAAAGTAGTTTCTGATTACCCTTTGAATCTCTGTCATGTCAGTAGTGATCTCTCCTTTTTCATTCCTAATACGATTTATCAAGTTTCTCTCTCTCTCTTTCTTTGTTAGGTTTGCCAGTGGTCTATCAATCTTGTTTATTTTTTCAAAGAACCAACTTCTGCTTTCGTTGATCTTTTGAATTGATTTTTGGGTTTCCACTTCATTGATTTCTGCTCTCAGCTTTGTTATTTCCTTCTGTCTCCCTATTTTTGGGTCCTTTGTTGAGTATTTTATAATTCTATTAGCTGTGTCTTTAAGCTACTCAGGTAAGCTCCTTCTTCCTTCCTGATGTGTGCTTGCAAAGCTATAAATTTTCCTCTCCATACTCCTTTTGCTGTGTCCCATAAGTTCTGATAGTTTGTGTCTTTATTGTCATTTGTTTCCAGGAACCTTTTGATTTTTCCTTGATGTCATCTAGGACCCACTGGTTATTCAGTATGAGGCTGTTTAACTTCCAGGTGTTAAAGTTTTTCTTCTGAGTCCCTTTGGAATTCACAAATAATTTCAGAGCCTTGTGGTCAGCGAAGGTAGTCTGCAAAATTTCTATTCTCTTGATATTATGAAGGTATGTTTTATGTGCCAGCATGTAGTCTATCCTGGAGAATGTCCCATGTACATTGGAGAAAAATGTGTATCCAGGTTTCTGGGGATGGAATGTCCTATATATATCCACTAGGCCTCTTTCTTCCATTTCTCTCCTCAGGTCTAGTATATTCTTGTTGGGTTTCATTCTGGTTGACCTATCCAGTGTTGACAAAGCCGTGTTGAGGTCCCCCACGATTATTGTGTTGTTATTGATATTAATTTTCAGATTTGTCAACAGTTGTATTAAATATTTTGCTGGCCCCTCATTCGGTGCATATATGTTTAGGAGAGTTATTTCTTCCTGCTCTACATACCCCTTGATTAATATAAAATGTCAATCTTTGTCCCTTACCACCTTTCTGAGTATAAAGTTTTCATTATCTGATATTAATATGGCCACTTCAGCTTTTTTATGGGTGTTGTTTGCTTGGATAATTTTTCTCCAGCCTTTTATTTTGAGTCTATGTTCTGGCTATTCAGGTGCATTTCTTGTAGGCAGCAGAAGGTTGGATTGAGTTTTTTGATCCATTTAGCCACTCTGTGTCTCTTGATTGGTGCATTTAGTCCATTGACGTTGAGAGAAAGAATTGTCCTGGGATTTAATGCCATCTTTATATCGAAATTTGGTGTGTATTTTGGTTAGTCTTGTCTTAAATTAGGTCTTTCAGGTTTTTTCTTAACACTGGTTTTGAGTCTGTAAAGTTTCTGAGGTGTTTTTTGTCTGTGAAACCATGTATTCTTCAGTCAAATCGGAAAGTGAGTTTTGCTGGGTACAATATTCTAGGTGAAGCATTTATTTCATTCAGTCTTGTCACAATGTCCCACCACTGCTTTCTGGCGTTGAGTGTTTCTGGTGACAGGTCTGCTGTAAATCTCAAGGATGCTTGCTTTAATGTAATTTCCCCTTTAGATCTCGCTGTTTTCAGAATTCTGTCTCTATCTGTAGGATTTGTCATTGTGACTAGGATGTGTCTTGGGGTGGTTTTTCTGGGTTCTCTTTTGGTTGGTACTCTTCGAGCATGCAGGATTTGATCACATATATTCTTTAGCTCTGGAAGTTTCTCTTTAATGATGTTCTTGACCATTGATTCTTCCTGGAAATTTTCTTCCTGGGTCTCTGGGACTCCAATGATTATTAAGTTGTTTCTATTGATCTTATCATAGACTTTTATCTTCATCTGTTCCCATTCTTTGACTAATTTTTGCATTGTCTGTTCATTTGCTTTAAGTTTTTTTTCCAATCTCTCCTGCTCTATGGAATTATTATGTATCTCATCTTCCACAGCACCAAGTCTATTCTGAGCTTCTGATACCCTGTCCCAGAGCTTATCCATTTTGTCATTCACTTCGTTTACTAACTTTTTCAGACCTGTTAGTTGACATGTTATTTCAGTTTGGAGTTTTGTGATTTCTGTCTTCATATTTTCTTGGTTCTTATTAGTGTTCTGTTCAACTCGATCCATGGTTTCTTTGAGTTTTTTGAGCATCTTCCATATTGCTAGTCTAAAGTCCTTATCTGAGAGGTTGATTTGTTGGTTGGTCATTATCTCATCATCAGAATTGTCATCTTCATTCTCTATGTCTGATGCTGGCCTGCGTTGTTTCCCCATTGTCACACTTGTTTTTTTTTTAATTTATTTAAACACCTTAATTACATACATGATTGTGTTTGGGTTTCAGTCATGTAAAGAACACCACCCATCACCAGTGCAACATTCCCATCACCAATGTCCCAAGTCTCCCTTCGCCCCACCCGACCCCCGCCTGTACTCTAGACAGGCTCTCCATTTTCCTCATACATTCTCATTATTAGGACAGTTCAAAATGTAGTTGTTTCCCTAACTAAACTCATCACTCTTTGTTGTGAGCTTCCTGAGGTGAGCTGGAACTTCCAGCTCTTTTCTCTTTTGTGTCTGAAAGTTATTATTACAAGGGTGTCTTTCATTGTCACACTTGTATTGTGGGTTTTTCTACGTGTTGTGGTGGAATTCATTGGCTATATGATGCAGGCACCACTCTCCTCTGGCTCCGCCCTTTCTGGATGGGCCGACTTGCCTCTAATGGAGCGGAGTCCTCTGTGGATGAAGCCTCACACTGTATCAAATCTTAGGCCCGAGCACCCAGCAGAGAAGACAGACCGGAGAGAATTGCTTGCTTCTGTGATCTAGCAGGGTTCTTAGTGTGATTTTTTTCTTCTTGTTGAAATGGTGTTCTTTTTCGCTCGCTCACTGGGTAGCTTCAGAATGCAGTTTTTTGGGGGTTCATTTCCCAGGGCTCTGAGGAGAGCTTCAAAGATTCATAAAAGACAGAGAAGCAAAGGACAGGTCTCCTTTCAGGTCCTAAGTTTCCTTGGGTTCCTCAAAAGAAACACAGCAGGGCGGAGACTCTGCAGGTGGAGCAATCAGCACTTCACCTGGCAGTCCCCACGGTCAGCCATTTCTTACTCACTCACCCGCTTGCTGGGTAGCTTCCGAATGCAGTTTTTGGGGGCTCGCTTCCCAGGGCTCTGAGGAGAGTTTCAGGAGTCAGAAAAGACAAAGAAGAACAGACAGGGCTCCCTTCAGGTCCTCAGTTTTCTCAGAAGAAGCACAGCCAGGCAGGGACTCCGCAAGTGAGTCAATCAGCACTTCACCTGGCAGTCCCCACGGTCAGCCATTTTTTACTCAGGCTACAAAGTTAACAGGCAAAAATCAATGGTTTTTTATGCAACAATAATGATAGAGAAGTGAGAAATGGCTGCATGTGGGGGTTTCCGGGCAGAGTGCTGATCGCTCTACCTGCAGAGTCTCCACCGGGCTGTGCTTCTTCTGAGGAACTGAGCACCGGAAGGGAGCCCTGTCCTACTCTTCTCTGTCTTTCCTGAACTCTGGAAGCTCTCCTCAGAGCCCTGGGAAGCGAACCCTAAAGAAACTACATTCGGAAGCTACCCAGCGAGCCAGTGAGTGAGTGAGAAATGGCTGCATGTGGGGGTTTCCAGGCAGAGTGCTGATTGCTCTACCTGCAGAGTCTCCACCCGGCTGTGCTTCTTCTGAGGAAACTGGGCACTGGAAGGGAGCCCTGTCCTACTCTTCTCTGTCTTTCCTGAACTCTGGAAGCTCTCCTCAGAGCCCTGGGAAGCGAACCCCAAAGAAATTACATTCGGGAGCTACCCAGCGAGCCAGTGAGTGAGTGAGAAATGGCTGCATGTGGGGGTTTCCAGGCAGAGTGCTGATTGCTCTACCTGCAGAGTCTCCACCGGGCTGTGCTTCTTCTGAGGAACTGAGCACCGGAAGGGAGCCCTGTCCTACCCTTCTCTGTCTTTCCTGAACGCTGGAAGCTCTCCTCAGAGCCCTGGGAAGCGAACCACAAAGAAACTACATTCGGAAGCTACCCAGCGAGCCAGTGAGTGAGTGAGAAATGGCTGCATGTGGGGGTTTCCAGGCAGAGTGCTGATTGCTCTACCTGCAGAGTCTCCACCCAGCTGTGCTTCTTCTGAGGAAACTGAGCACCGGAAGGGAGCCCTGTCCTACTCTTCTCTGTCTTTCCTGAACTCTGGAAGCTCTCCTCAGAGCCCTGGGAAGCGAACCCCAAAGAAACTACATTCGGGAGCTACCCAGCGAGCCAGTGAGTGAGTAAGAAATGGCTGGATGTGGGGGTTTCCAGGCAGAGTGCTGATTGCTCTACCTGCAGAGTCTCCACCCGGCTGTGCTTCTTCTGAGGAAACTGAGCACCGGAAGGGAGCCCTGCCCTACCCTTCTCTGTCTTTCCTGAACTCTAGAAGCTCTCCTCAGAGCCCTGAGAAGCGAACCCCAAAGAAACTACATTCGGAAGCTACCCAGTGAGCCAGTGACTCTCCTCAGAGTCCTGGGAAATGAACCCCAAAAATACAGCATTCTGAAGTTGCCCAGCGAGCGAGTGAAAACTACGCCTGACCAGTGGGGCCCGACTGTGAAAAACTGTGAGTGCTGCCTGTGTGTGTCTCTCTGCTATCCTGTTGCGTGAACCTCCTGAGAGTGGGCTGAAAAGAGGCTCCAGAAGGCACTTAGCTCCACTTCGCAATGCAGCCGTGCTCTCTTTCTAAAAATAGAACAACATCACAAGAAGAAAAAAACCACACTAAGAACTGTGCTGGATCACAGAAGCAAGAATTTCTCTCCAGACTGTCTTCTCTGCTGCGTGCTTGGGCCTAAGATTTGATCTTGTGTGAGGCTTCATCCACGGAGGACTCCCCTACCTTGGAGGCAACTCGGCCCATCCAGAAAGGGCGGAGCCAGAGAAGTGTGTTGCCTGCATTATATAACCAATGAATAACACCACAACACGTAGAAAAACCCACAATACAAGTGTGACAATGGGGAAACAACGCAGGCCAGCATCAGACATAGAGAATGAAGATGACAATTCTGATGACCAGTTAACTACCAACCAACTAATCAATCTCTCAGATAAGGACTTTAGAGTAGCAATATGGAATATACTCAAAGAAACCATGAATAGAATAGAACAGAACACTAATAAGAATCAAGAAAATATGAAGACAGAAATCACAAAACTCCAAACTGAAATAACATGTCAAATAACAGGCCTGAAAAAATCAGTAAACAAAGTGAATGACAAAATGGATAAGCTCTGGGACAGGGTATCAGAAGCTGAGAATAGACTTGGTGCTGTGGAAGATGAGATACATAACAATTCCATACAACAGGAGAGATTGGAAAAAAAACTTAAAACAAATGAACAGACAATGGAAAAATTAGTCAAAGAATGGGAACAGATGAAAATAGAGGTCAATGATAAGATCAACAGAAACAACTTAAGAATCATTGGAGTCCCAGAGACCCAGGAAGAAAATTTCCAGGAAGAATCAACGGTCAAGAACATCATTAAAGAGAAACTCCCAGAGCTAAAGAATATATGTGATCAAATCCTGCATGCTCGAAGAGTACCAACCAAAAGAGACTCAAGAAAAACCACCCCAAGACACATCCTAGTCACAATGACAAATCCCACAGATAGAGACAGAATTCTGAAAACAGCAAGATCAAAAGGGGAAATTACATTCAAGCAAGCATCCTTGAGATTTACAGCAGACCTGTCACCAGAAACACTAAATGCCAGAAAGCAGTGGTGGGATATTGTGACAAGACTGAATGAAATGAATGCTTCACCTAGAAAACTATACCCAGCAAAACTCACTTTCCGGTTGGACGGAAGAATACATGGTTTCACAGACAAAAAACAGCTCAGAAACTTTACAGACTCAAAACCAGTCTTAAGAGAAAAACTGAAAGACCTAATCTAAGACAAGACTGACCAAAAGACACACCAAATTTCGATATAAAGATGGCATTAAATCCCAGGACAATTCTTTCTCTCAACGTCAATGACTAAATGCACCAGTTAAGAGACACAGAGTGGCTAAATGGATCAAAAAACTCAATCCAACCTTCTGCTGCCTACAAGAAACGCACCTGAATAGTCAGAACAAACATAGACTCAAAATAAAAGGCTGGAGAAAAGTTATCCAAGCAAACAACACCCATAAAAAAGTTGGAGTGGCCATACTAATATCAGATAATGCAAACTTTATACTCAGGAAGGTTGTAAGGGACAAAGATGGACATTTTATATTAATCAGGGGGTATATAGAGCAGGAAGAAATAACTCTCCTAAACATATATGCACCAAATGAGGGGCCAGCAAAATATTTAAAACAACTGTTGACAAATCTGAAAAACTATATCAATAACAACACAATAATTGTGGGGGATCTCAACACTGCTTTGTCAACACTGGATAGGTCAACCAGAATGAAACCCAACAAGAATATACTAGACCTGAGGAGAGAAATGGAAGAAAGAGGCCTAGTGGATATATATAGGACACTCCATCCCCAGAAACCTGGATACACATTCTTCTCCAATGTACATGGGACATTCTCCAGGATAGACTACATGCTGGCAGATAAAACATACCTCCATAATATCAAGAGGATAGAAATTTTGCAGACTACCTTCGCTGACCACATGGCTCTGAATTTATTTGTGAACTCCAAAGGGACTCAGAAGAAACACTTTAACACCTGGAAGTTAAACAGCCGCATACTCAATAACCAGTGGGTCCGAGATGAAATCAAGAAGGAAATCAAAAGGTTCCTGGAAACAAATGACAATAAAGACACAAACTATCAGAACTTATGGGACACAGCAAAAGCAGTACTGAGAGGAAAATTTATAGCTTTGCAAGCACACATCAGGAAGGAAGAAGGAGCTTACCTGAGTAGCTTAATGACACAGCTAATAGAATTATAAAGTACTCAAAAAAAGGACCCAAAAATAGGAAGACAGAAGGAAATAACAAAGCTGAGAGCAGAAATCAACGAAGTGGAAACCCAAAAAACAATTCGAAAGATCAACGAAAGCAGAAGTCGGTTCTTCGAAAAAATAAACAAGATTGATAGACCACTGGGAAACCTAACAAAGAAAGAGAGAGAGAGAAACTTGATAACTCGTATTAGGAATGAAAAAGGAGAGATCACTACTGATATGACAGAGATTCAAAGGGTAATCAGAAACTACTTTGAAAAACTCTATGCCACTAAAAATGAGAACCTGGAAGAAATGGATAAATTCTTGGACTCTTATAATCTTCCACGGTTGAAAGAAGAGGATGTAGCATATCTAAACACCCCCATCACCATTGATGAAATAAAAATGGTAATCAAAAGTCTGCCCAAAAACAAAAGCCCAGGCCCAGATGGATTCACTAATGAATTCTTTCAAACTTTCCAAGAGGAACTACTACCAATCCTGGCAAGACTCTTTCATGAAATTGAACAAGTGGAAACATTCCCAAATAGCTTTTATGAAGCCAACATCACCTTGATACCTAAACCAGACAGAGATGCTACAAAAAAAGGAAATTACAGACCAATATTGCTGATGAATGCAGATGCAAAGATCCTCAACAAAATCCTGGCAAATAGAATTCAATACCTCATTAAGAAGATCATCCACTACGATCAAGTAGGTTTCATCCCAGGAATGCAAGGATGGTTTAACATCTGTAAGTCTATCAACATAATACACAACATCAACAACAAGAAAAATAAAAACCACATGATTATATCAATAGATGCAGAGAAAGCATTTGACAAGGTCCAACAACAATTCTTGATCAAAACTCTCAGCAAGATGGGAATGGAAGGAACCTTTCTCAATATAGTTAAGGCCATCTACCACAAGCCAGTGGCAAATATTATCCTCAATGGAGAAAAACTAAAAGCCTTCCCTCTAAATTCTGGCACAAGACAAGGCTGTCCTCTCTCACCACTCCTATTCAACATAGCACTGGAAGTACTTGCTATAGCGATTAGGCAAGAAAAAGATATCAAGGGAATCCAGATAGGAAAGGAAGAAGTCAAGCTCTCACTGTTTGCAGATGACATGATGCTCTACTTAGAAAACCCTAAAGACTCTACTAAAAAGCTTCTAGAAACAATAGACTCATATAGCAAGGTGGCAGGCTACAAAATTAACACACAAAAATCAATGGCCTTTCTATACACCAATAGTAATAAGGAAGAAATGGACATTAAGAAAACAACCCCATTCACAATAGTGCCACACAAACTCAAATATCTTGGAATCAACTTGACTAAAAATGTGAAAGACCTATACAAATAAAACTATAAAACTCTGCTCCAAGAAATAAGAGAGGACACGCGGAAATGGAAACACATACCCTGCTCATGGATTGGCAGGATTAACATAATCAAAATGGCAATACTCCCCAAGGCGTTATATAGATTCAACGCTATCCCTCTAAAGATACCTATGACATTCTTCAAAGAGGTAGATCAGTCACTTTTGAAATTCATTTGGAACAATAAACACCCTAGAATAGCTAAAGCAATCACTGGGAAAAAGAATATGGGAGGAATTACTTTCCCCAACTTTAAACTTTACTACAAAGCAATAGTTATCAAAACAGCATGGTATTGGAATAAGGACAGACGCTCAGATCAGTGGAATAGGCTTGAATACTCAGAAAATGTTCCCCAGACATACAATCACCTAATTTTTGATAAAAGAGCAGGAAATCCTAAATGGAGCAAGGAAAGCCTCTTCAACAAGTGTTGTTGGCACAACTGGCTAGCCACTTGCAAAAAATTGAACTTAGACCCCCAGCTAACATCGTGTACGAAGGTAAAATCCAAATGGATTAAAGACCTCGATATCAGACCGCAAACCATAAGATATATAGAATAACACATAGGCAAAACTCTCTAGGACATTGAGACTTCAGGCATCTTCAAGGAGGAAACTGCACTCTCCAAGCAAGTGAAAACAGAGATTAACAGATGGGAATATATTAAGTTGAGAAGCTTCTGCACCTCAAAGGAAATAGTGCCCAGGATACAAGAGCCACCCACTGAGTGGGAGAATCTATTCACCCAATACCCATCAGACAAAGGGCTAATCTCCAAAATATACAAGGCACTGACAGAAATTTACAAGAAAATAACATCTAATTCCATCAAAAAATGGGGAGAAGAAATGAGCAGACACTTTGACAAAGAAGAAATACAAATGGCCAAAAGACACATGAAGAAATGCTCCACATCACTAATCATCAGGGAGATGCAAATCAAAACAACAATGAGATACCACCTCACACCACAGAGAATGGCACACTTCACAAAGAATGAGAACAAACAGTGCTGGCGGGGATGTGGAGAGTAAGGAACCCTTATCCACTGCTGGTGGGAATGCCGTCTAGTTCAACCTTTATGGAAAGCAATATGGAGATTCCTCCAAAAACTGGAAATCGAGCTCCCATACGATCCAGCTATACCACTCCTAGGAATATACCCTAAGAACAGAAAAATACAATACAATAATCCCTTCCTTACACCTATATTCATTGCAGCACTATTTACCATAGCAAGACTCTGGAAACAACCAAGATGCCCTTCAACAGACGAATGGCTAAAGAAACTGTGGTACATATACACAATGGAATATTATGCAGCTGTCAGGAGGGATGAAGTCATGAAATTTTCCTATACATGGATGTACACAGAATCTATTATGCTGAGTGAAATAAGTCAGAGAGAGAGATAGAAACGCAGAATGGTCTCACTCATCTATGGGTTTTAAGAAAAATGAAAGACATTCTTGCAATAATAAATTTCAGACACAAAAGAGAAAAGAGCTGGAAGTTCCAGCTCACCTCAGGAAGCTCACCACAAAGCGTGATGAGTTTTGTTAGAGAAATAACTACATTTTGAACTGTCCTAATATTGAGAATGTATGAGGGAAATGTAGAGCCTGTTTAGTGTACAGGCGGGGGTTGGGTTGGGAGGAGGGAGATTTGGGACTTGGGTGATGGGAATGTTGCACTGGTGATGGGTGGTGTTCCTTTTATGACTGAAACCCAAACAGAATCATGTATGTAATCAAGGTGTTTAAATAAAAAAATTAAAAAAAATAATGATAGAGAAGAAATGGAAATTAAAAAACAATCCCGCTTTACTACCTCAAGGAGACTTTGCACTGGAAATGTAAATGGCAAGAGTTGACATTGCCCACAAACATCTGGTCTAGTTTCAAGACCATTTCTTTCAAGTAACATGGAATAATAAAAATGAATAAATCAAAGAGAATAAATAATAAATGAAGAAGAAAGCAGAAGAAATTAAAATAAAAAAGAAAAACAATGGGAAAGGAAAGGGAAGGACAACAGTACATTTACCTAGAGAACATTTATTAAGTTGCTGTAATCTTTCCTACATTTTTCTTTGCCAATATGTATCCCTGCACTAATTGGACTCTAATTCCTTTTTCTTTTTTAGTTTTGGGGTCATGTTCAGCTGTGCTCAGGGCTTACCCCTCGTGGAGCTTGGGTGACCGTATGTGGTACCAGGGATTGAAACCAAGTCATGCCAGGCAAGCATCATACCCACCATGCTTTCTCTTCTGGCCTTGGGCTATATTGTCTTTAAAGATGAAGCAATGCTTGGAAAAGAACTTGACATGCAGAAAGTGTAGAGCACACAGCACAGAGCAACAGAAGGTGAAGTATGCGGGGTAGATAGAGACACAAATCAACAGACAAGGCCTGGATGGACCCCAGAAGAAGGCTGGGTACACACTGGCCCTTGGTTCACTCTAGGTAGCAGAAGGTGCAACTTAATTATGGAGCCAGTTTATACACTGAGTTTAACAGAGTGATGGCAAATATCTGGCTAGAGTGCATATTCTTTTGTTTTGTTTTTGGGCCACACTCAGCAATGCTCAAAGGTTACCCCTGGCTCTGTACTTACGAATTACTCATTTCAGTGCTCTAGGGTCTATATAAAATGTAAAGGATCAAACCTAGGTCATTGTCTTGCAAGGCAAGTGCCCTACCCACTGTACTATCACTCGAACCCCTGCACATTTACTTTTATTTCTAACATATTTACTGAGGTCTGGGTGAGGCTGTTGGGAACTGACAGGAATGGCCAAATATTATCCTAGCTCTGAAGGAAGAGATATATGCAATGGTGATGGTCAATTTAGTGGGGAGGAGCCTAGAGCTAAGAGGAGCTGGGCAGAAAGGAAAGATGTGATGGGGAAAAAAGAGAGAGATATTAGTAAGAGAGAGAACAGTACGAGAGAGAATAGTACTCAGATGGATTAGAATATTAGGAAGTGGGGATTCACTGTGGGACACAACTTTGGAGACCACCACGTTTTCGTGCAGAATGGACTCTAACCACATATTGAAGGTAAAGTTGGACTTGAAGACACTGGATGTGATTGACATTTTCAGGCAGTGGGCTGTGACCCCCAAGAAGCCTTGAGAGAAAATTTTCATAAGGGGGAGTTGGTGTTGGGGAGTTTCTGTAGGCAACTCGGGACTCTGTGCCCAACCCTTGGAGATATTGTATCTAGAAATGGACTGACCCAGCCTTTTGGGGGTAGAAGCCTGAGTCCATCTTTGGGAAATCAAGGAAGGCATAAAAGGGCTGTTTATAAGAGTCATATTAACATCTCACAGCCTTATTCCAGAGAGGTTTCTGACTCTATTTGAGGGGGGTTTGCAAAAGTATGCATGTAGGTTATGTGTGATAATCTAATGTTTGGGGCCAATCATATATTTTCCATAAAAACTGTGTTTCTTTATTTTCATCCTGTTTATCTCACTAACATGAATTTGGTTAGACATCTAGTAATTTCTCTGTGGTGTGAAATGGTACCTCATTGTTGTTTTGATTTGAATTTCCCTGATGAGTAGTGATGTGGAGTATTTTTTCATGTGCCTTTGGGTCATTTGAATTTATTATTTGAGAAATTGTTCATTTCTTCTCCTCATTTTTTGATTGGATTAGATGTTTTTTATTGTTAAGTTCTAGCAATCAGTGCTGGTGAAGCTGTAGAGAGAAAGGAACTCTCATTCACTGCTGGTGTGAATGCTGTCTAGTCCAGCTTTTATGGAAAACACAATGGAGATTCCTAAAAAAAAAAGCCTGGATTCAGTTATACCTCTCCTAGGAATATACCCTAGGAACACAAAACAAAAACACCTTCCTCACACCTATATTTATTGCAGTGCTATTTACAATAGCCAGAACCTGGAAACAACCAAGATGCCCTTCAACAGATGAATGGCTAAAGAAACTGTGGTACATATAAACAATGGAATATTATGCAGCCATCAGGAGTTATGAAGTCATGAAATTGTCCTATATACAATGCACAAGGAAACCATTATACTGAGTGAAATAAGTCAGAGGGAGAGACACACAGAAAAGTCTCACTCATCTATGGGTTTTTAAAAAATTAATGGCATTATTGTATTAATGCCTAGAGATAATAGTGATGGAGGCCGGAAGGATTAGCTCATGATATGAAACTCACCAGAAAGAGTAGTTGTGCAGTTGGGGAAATATCTATACTAACAACTACATGACAATCTTAATGAGTGAGGGAAGAAGAATGTCTGTCTCAAATACAGGCAGGGTAGGGTGTGAGATGGGTGTATTGGTGTTGGGAATGTTGCACTGGTGAAGGGGGGTGTTCTTTTTATGACTGAAACACAACTACAATCATGTTTGTAATCAAATGTTTAAATAAAGATATTATTATTTATTTATTTTTAAAAACCCCATTGACATTAGTACCACACAAACTCAAATAGTTATGTTGGAGTCAACATAACTAAATATGTGAAGAACCTATATGTTGTGTATGTAAACGTTTTATGGGATTATTATGTTACTGACCTACCCTGATTCGTGATTGTGCCCTACCCTAGGGTGTGACCTGGCATTCTGCCCCCACCCTAGGGTGGTACCTGATTCTGCTTCCACCATTGGGTGGTACCTGATTCTGGGGGATAAAATCAAGGGTCTGTGGAAGGCGAGGGGCTTTTTGCTGGAACTGAGGCTGAGATCTTGGACTTCAGTCTTGTCCACCGAATAAAGCTAATATTTCCACAAGCCTGACTGTCTGTGAGCTGTTTACCCGCTGTTTCACCTCAGAACCATCAGCTGAGCAGGGTGGCAGATGTGTGCTCCAAGCTAGAGGGGAAAGACCTCATTCTCCATCCCTCCATCAGTCAATCTCTTCAGGGGCAGACTTGCAACACCTATACAAAGAAAACTACAAAACCCTACTTCAAGAAATAAAGCAGGACACAAGGATATAGAGACACATACCATGCTCATTGATTGGGAGGATTAACATAATTAAAATGGCAATACTACCCAAAGCTTTGTATAGATTTAAAGCAATCCCTTTAAGGATACCCATGACATTCTTCAAAGAAGTGGATCAAACACTCATAAAATTAATTTGGAACAATAAACACCCATGAATAGCTAGAGCAATCTTTGGGAAAAGGAATATGGGAGGCATCACTGTCTCCAAATTTAAATTGTACTACAAAGCAATATTTATTAAATCAGCATAGTATTGGACTAAAGACAGACCCTCAGATCACTGGAATAGATTAGAGTATTCAGAGAATGTCCCCCATACATACTATCAATTAATCTTTGATAAAGGGGCAATAGATGCAAAATGGAGCAAGGCAAGACTTTTCAACATGTGGTGTTGCACAACTGATCAGCCACTTGCCAAAAAGCTATTATTTTTGCATTAAAAAACCTCTACCTAAAACCCCGCACAAATGTCAAATGCAAATGATTAAAGACCTTGATATCAGACCCGAAACGTATGTAAAACAACATGTAGTTAAAACATTCTATTACATTGAGACTAAAGGCATCTTCAAAAAGGAAACAGCACTCTCCAAATAAGTGGAAGCAGAGATAAACAGATGGGACTATATTAAGCTGCGAAGCTTCTGTACCTCAAAGGAAATAGCACCTAGGATACAAAAGCCACCCACAGAACTGAAGAAACTATTCACCCAATACCCATCCAGTAGGAGGCTAATATATAGGATAGACAAGGTAGTGACAGAACTTAACTAGAAGAAAACTTCTAACCCCATCAAAAATATGAAGAAATAAACAATTTCTCAAAGAAAAAATACAAATGGCCAAAAGGCACATGAAAAAAATGCTCCACATCTCTAATCATGAGGGAGATGCAAATCAAAACAGCAATGAGGTATCATCTCACACCACAGAGACTCGCACACATCACAATGAGAACAAACAGTGTTGGCGGGGATGTGGAGAGAAAGAAACTCTTATCCACTGCTGGTGGAAATGCCGTCTAGTCCAACCTTTATGGAAAGCGATATGGAGATTCCTCCAAAAACTGGAAATTGAGCTCCCATTCGATCCAGCTACACCACAAAAACACAATGAAAATATGCTTTCTGCACACCTATATTCATTGCACCACTATTATAGTAGCCAGACTCTGTAAAAAAAAAAAAAAAAAAAAAACAAGATAAATGGATAAAGGAACTGTGGAACAGATACACAATGGAATATTATGCAACTGTGTGGAGAGATGAATCCATGAAATTTTCCTATACATAGATTGAAATGAAAACTATTATGCTGAGTAAAATAAATCAGAGGGAGAGGTGTAGAATAGTCTCACTCATCTATGGGTTTAAGAAAAATAAAAGACAATATTTTAATAATGCTCAGATGAGAGCTGGAAGGACTGATCCATGATATGAAGCTTACCACAAAGAGTAGTGATGAAGTTAGAAATAACTACACTAACAACTACAATGACAATGTTATTGAGTCAGACAAGTAGGAAGCCTGTCTCAAATACAGGCAGAGGTTGGGGAAGCAGGCAGATAGGGGGCATTGGTGGTGGAAATGTTGCACTGGTGTTCTTTTCATGACTGAAACCCAACTACAATCATGTTTGTAATCATGGTGTTTAACTAAAGATATTATTTTAAAAAAAAGGAATGCCAATTCTAAGTTTACTGAGACTTCTTTATATCTTTACCATGGGAATTGAACCAAAAAACATCACCACCAGTACTGGATTAGAATTCTTTTTCACCACATTCCCACAAACACAGGTTATTCCAACTATTTTTTATTTAAATACCATAATTACAAAGTTTCCATTTTTTTAAACTCAAGACTGATTTTCAGTCTGCAATGTACACCACCTGTGACCATTTCCTATTCAACAACGTCCCCCATATCCCAACCCCTGTCACCCCATGTCTGTCTCTTTTTTATTTTGTCCTCTTTTTTTTTTTTTTTTTTTGGTTTTTGGGCCACACCCGCTCAGGGGTTACTCCTGGCTGTCTTCTCAGAAATAGCTCCTGGCAGGCACGGGGGACCATATGGGACACCGGGATTTGAACCAACCACCTTTGGTCCTGGATCGGCTGCTTGCAAGGCGAACACCGCTGTGCTATCTCTCCGGGCCCTTTTCCTCTTTAAAAAAAAAAAAGTATGCAAAGCAACAACAATTTGTGAGACCAGATACTCACTTCCCAGATTGCACTGATGCAAAAAAAAATGGATGGCATGAATGACTCACCAAACCTGAAACATGGATGTAGAAGAGAGAAAGGGAGGGATGGGTGGGTCTGGACCTATTTACTGCTAGCCCCACCTCTCCCTATTTTCTTCTGTATTTCCTATGTAGGCAGTGAACTTCTGCAGTTTTGCACATTGCTCAAAAACAATAACAATGACTAAACTTCATGTTCAGTGGTGCTGGACCAATGAGAATATGTAATATTCTTTCTATGTCATAAACTGGTAAAGAAACTGAGACTTAGAGGTGGGTGGTGTGTCCTGCATTTAGCAAATCAGTTTAGTGAAGAGAAGCCACCATTCAAGAAAGTCTGAGGACCATTCTCCAGTGCTAGCTCAGAATTCAGTTGTGGGTGCTAGAGCCCCACCGCACCCCAGCCCATGGCTTTCACACCAACTCCCTACCCTACTTCTAAATGAGACCAGTTTTCAGAGAATGCAGATGAAATCTCAACAAGACACATTTACTATTTTTAATGAAGGAACCCAGGCTTATCAAACTCTTTTCAAATGAGTTGTTATTGTCCAGAATGATCATTTACAACTATCACTGTCAGAGTGGTTCTTTCTCTACCCTTACTACACTGCTCCACTATTTGTGACACACTTTCTACTATGAACTAGCCCTGCTGGACCTCATCCTTATTGTCTCTGCATATTACAGCCTTTAGGCCTGAAGGGTTGCTTGTGATAATCTGTTGAAAATCTCAAGGATGCTTCTTTGTATGTAATTTTCCTTTTTGATCTTGCTGCTTTCAGTATTCTATCTCTGTGATTTTATCATTGTGACTAAGATGTAACTTGGGGTGCTTTTCTTTGGGTCTCTTTTCACTGGTATTCTTTATTCGGATCAATTCGGGGAACTTCTCAAAAATGATGTCTTTGACTGCTGATTCTTTGTGAAGTTTTATTTTTGGATCTCTGGTTCTAATGACCCTTATATTGTTTTATTAAATTTATCTAATTATATATCTATTATTGTCTGTTCACTTATTTTGAAGAATTTTTCATCTTCTGTTTGTTTCTTTTAAGGCTCTTTTTCTAATTTTCTGTTGTGTGGAGGTGTTATGCTGCTAATCTTTCATTTTACTGATTCTGTCCTTAGCAGCTACTATTCAGCTGATGAGGCCTTCCAGTGACATTTTTTATTTCACCTATCAATTTTTTAAGTCCTGTTATTTCTTTCTTTCTTTTTATTTATTTATTTATTTATTTATTTATTTATTTATTTATTTATTTATTGGTTTTTGGGCCACACCCAGTGATGCTCAGGGGTTATTCCTGGTGATGTGCTCAGAAATTGCTCCTGGCTTGGGGACCATATGAGATTCCAAGAGATCAAACCGCAGTCCATCGTAGGCTAGCAGGGGCAAGGCAGATGCCTTACCACTTGCACCACTGCTCTGGCCCCAAGTCCTTTTATTTCTGTTTAAAGTTTTCTCATTTCTACTCTCATGTCCTCTTGAGTCATATTGCCTATTTATTCAGTTCATCCATGATTTCTTTGTTTTTCAACATCTTCAACATTTTCTCTCAAAAGTCTTATCAGAGAGATTACATAGGTGGATGGTATGAGGTGGGTGCTCTGTACTACCTTCTTCATTCACAAAGTATGGTAGTTTTGTGTTGTTTACCCATTGTAAATTTTGTGAAGGGTGGTGGATTTTATTATTGTTGTTGTTGTTGTTGTTGGAACTTATTATCTAAGAAAATATGTAGACATGGAGTTGAGCGGCAATATTTTCACAGCGCCATGATTCTGTCTTCAAGTGTGGGCCCCTCTCACTGTATTTTGAATTGCTTGGAAGGACCCATTGTAATTTCTCAACTTCCATTTCTGATCCTGATTCTAATCCTGCAATTTTATTTTTATTCCTGGTGAGTCTAACTCACCAAGAACCAACTTCAGCTTTTGTAAATTCTTTAAATTGCATTATTGATTTCTTTGTTGTTGATCTCTGCTCTTGCTTTTATTGTTTTGCTTGTCCTATACTTTGGATTTGTTTGCTAATCCTTCTCCAGGTTTTTCAGATGTGTGTCTAGCATGCAGATTTGTATTTGTATTTTTGTTTTATTCTTTGTTTCCTTTTTTCTTTTTTGTAATGTAGGCCTAAATTCCCCATATTATAAGTTTTGCAGAATCCATAATTTTAACAACTTATAACTTTATTGTCATTACTTTCAAGGAAACTTGTTATTTCTTTGTTGATTTCCACTTTGATTCAGTCACTGCTTTAGTTTCTACATGTTGGAAGTCTTTTCCATCTTCTTCCTGTGGTTAATTTCTACTATCCTGGCATTATGATCAGAGATATAGTTTGTACTATTTCAATATTTTAAATTTCTGTTTGCATTATGCCCTAAAATATGATCTATCTTATAGAATGTTCCATGTTCATTAGAGAAGACGACATATTCTTGTTTTCTGTAATGAAGAGCCCTGTATATGTCCAACAATACCAGTACTGTTAGATCCTTGTTTAGGGATTTTACCATTTACTAATTTTCTATCAGGTCTACCCAGTGCTAAAATGGAGTATTAAAATTTCTCACTATTTTTATGTTTTGATTAGTTGTTTTTGGTCTTGAGGTTTGTTAGATGAAGCAATGTACTTTTCTGGGCCTGCATTCAATGTATAATTTTTTTGAAGCTCTTATTTTCTTTATTTAAATATCTTGATTACATATATGATTATGATTAGATTTCAGTCATGTAAAGAACACCCCCTTCACCAGTGCAACATTCCCACCACCAATGTCCCAAATCTCCCTCCATCCTACCCCACCCCCACATGTACTCTAGACAGGCTTTCCAGTTCCCTCATTCATTCACATGACTATGGTAGTTCTCAGTGTAGTTATTTCTATAACTGCACTCACCACTCTTTGTGGTGAGCTTCATAAAGTGAGTTGGAAGTTTCAGGCCTCCTTTCATTGTCTCTGAGGATTGTTGCAAAAATGACATTTATTTTTCTTAAAACCCATAGATGAGTGAGACTATTCTGTCTCTCTCCCTCTGACTTAGTTCACTCAGCATGATAGATTTCATGTACATCCATGTATAGGAAAATTTCATGACTTCTTCTCTCCTGATGGCTGCATAATATTCCATTGTGTATATGTACCAAAGTTTCTTTAGCCATTCGTCTGTTGAAGGGCATCTTGGTTGTTTCCAGAGCCTGGTTTTTGTGAATAGTGCTGCAATAAATATAGGTGTGAGGAAGGGGTTTTTGTATTGTGTTTTTAGGGTATATCCCTAGGAGTGGAATAGCTGGGTCGAATGGGAGCTCAATTTCCAGATTTTGGAGGAATCTCCATATCGCTTTCCATAGAGGTTGAACTAGACTGCATTCCCACCAGCAGTGGATAAGAGTTCCTTTCTCTCCACATCCCCAAAGGCACTTATTGTTCTCATTCTTTGTGATGTGCGCCAACCTCTGTGGTGTGAGCTGGTATCTCATCGTTGTTTTGATTTGCATCTCCCTGATGATTAGTGACGAAGAGCATTTTTTTCATGTGCCTTTTGGCCATTTGTATTTCTTTTTTATCAAAGTGTCTGTTCATTTCTTCTCCCCATTTTTTGATGGGAATAGATGTTTTTTTCTTGTAAAGTTCTGTCAGTGCCCTGTATATTTTGGATATTAGCCCTTTATCTGATGGGTGTTGAGTTCCACTTGGTGGATGACTCTTGTATCCTGGGCACTATTTCTATTGAGGTACAGAAGTTTCTATTGAGGTGAGAAGCTTGATCTCTGCTTCCACTTGTTTGGAAAGTGCAGTTTCCTCCTTGAAGATGCCTTTAGTCTCAATGTCATGGAGTGTTTTTACCAATGTGTTGTTCTATATACCTTATGGTATCAGGTCTGATATCAAGGTCTTTAATCCATTTGGATTTTACCTTCATACCTGATGTTAACTGGGGACTATGTTCGCTTTTTTTGCAAGTGGCTAACCAGTTCTGCCAGCACCACTTTTTGAAGAGGTTTTTTTATGCCCCACTTAGGATTTCTTGCTCCTTTGTCAAAAATTAGGTAATTGTATCTCTGGGGGACAATATCTGAGAACTCAAGCCTATTCCACTGATCTGAGGGTCTGTCTTTATTCCAATACCATGCTGTTTTGATAACTATTGCTTTGTAGTACAGTTTAAAGTTGGGGAAAGTAATGCCTCCCATACTCCTTTTCCCTAGGAGTGCTTTAGCTATTCGAGGTTTTTTATTGTTCCAGATGAACATCATAAGTGTTTGATCCACTTCTTTGAAGAATGTCATGGGTATTTTTAAGGGGATCGAATTAAATCTGTATAATGCTTTGGGGAGTATTGCCATTTTAATTATGTTAATCCTACCAATCCATGAGCAGGGTATGTGTTTCCATTTTTGTGTTTCCTCTCTTATTTATTGGAGCAGGGCTTTATAGTTTTTCTTTGTATAGGTCCTTCACATCTTTGGTCAAGTTGACTCCAAGATATTTGAGTCTGTGTGACAATATTGTGAATGGGATTGCCTTCTTGACTTCCTTCTCTTCCCTATTATTATTGGTGTATAAAAAGGCCATTGATTCTATATGCTAATTTTGTAGCCTGCCACCTTTCTATATGAGTCTATTATTTCTAAAAGCTTTTTGGTAGAGTCTTTAGGGTTTTCTAAGTACAGTATCATGTCGTCTGCAATCAATGAGAACTTGACTTCTTCCTTTCCTATCTGAATTCCCTTGATATCTTTTTCTTGCCTGATCGCTATAGCAAGAACTTCCAGTACTATGTTGAAGAGGAGTGGTGAGATGGACAGCCTTGTTTTGTACCAGAATTTAGAGGAAAGCCTTTTAATTTTTCTCCATTTAGGATAATATTTGCCATTGGTTTGTGGTAGGTGGCTTCAACTAGATTGAGAATGGTTCTTTCCATTCCCATCTTGCTGAGAGTTTTGATCAAGAATGGGTGTTGGACCTTATCAAATGCTTTCTCTGCATCTATTGATATGATCATGTGATTTTTATTTTTCTTCTTGTTTATGTTGTGTATGATGTTGATAGATTTACGAATGTTAAACCATCCTTGCATTCCTGGGATGAAACCTACTTGGTCGTAGTGTATGATCTTCTTGATGATGCATTGGATCCTATTTGCAGGATTTTGTTGAAGATCTTTGCATCAGCATTCATCAGGGATATTGATCTGTAATTTTCTTTTTTGGCAGTATCTCTGTCTGGTTTAGGGATCAAGGTGATGTTGGTTTCATAAAAGCTGTTTGGGAGTGTTCCCGTTTGTTCAATTTCATGGAAGAGCCTGGCTAGGATTGGTAGTAGCTCCTCTTGAAATATTTGAAAAAAATCATTAGGAAGTCCATCTGGGCCTGGGCTTTTTTGTGGGGGGCGGGTGTTTGATTACAGTTTCAATTTCCTCAGTAGTGATGGGGATGTTTAGATATGCTACATCCTCTTTACTTAAATGTGGAAGGTTTTAAGTGTCCAAGAATTTTTTTTTATTTCTTCTAGGTTCTCATGTTTAGTAGCATAAAGTTTCTCAAAGTAGACTCTGATGACCCTTTGGATCTCTGCAATATCTGTAGTGATCTCCCCTTTTTATTTCTAATATCGGTTATCAGATTTCTCTCTCTCTTTGTGAGTTTTGCCAATGGTCTATCAATCTTGTTTATTTTTACAAAGAACCAACTTCTGCTTTCGTTGATCTTTTGGATTGTTTTTTTGGTTTTCCACTTCATTGAGTTCTGCTTTCAGCTTTGTTATTTCCTTCTGTCTCCCTATGTTTGGTCTCTTTTGTTGGTCATTTTCTAATTTTTCAGCTGCGTCCTTAAGTTATTCAGATCTGCTCCTTCTTCCTTCCTGATGTGTGCTTGTAGAGCTATAAATTTTCCTTTCAGGACCACTTTTGCTGTGTCCCAGAGATTCTGGCAGTTTGTGTCTTCATTATCATTTATTTTCAGGAAAGTTTTGATTTCCTTTTTGATTTCATCTCGGACGCACTGGTTGTTCAGTAGCAGGGTGTTTAATTTCCAATTGTTAAAGTGTTTCTTCTGTTTGTTTTTGTAGTTCACATCTAATTTAAGAGCCTTGTGGTCAGCAAAGGTAGCCTGCAAGATTTCAGTTATCTTGATTTTATGGAGGTATGTTTTATGTGTCAGCATGTAGTCTATCCTGGAGAATGACCCATGTACATTGGAGAAGAATGTGTATCCATTTTTGGGGGGATGGAGTGTCCTATATATACTAGTCCTCTTTCTTCCATTACTCTTTTCAGGGCTAGTATGTTTGTTGTGTTTCAGTCTGGTTGACCTATCATGTGTTGATAGGGCTGTGTTGAAGTATCCCACAATGATTGTGCTATTATTGAATTCTTCTCTCAGATTTGTCAGTAATTGTATTAGATAATTTGCTGGTCTCTCATTGGGTGCATATATGTTTAATAGTCTGATTTCTTCCTGTTGCACATATCCCTTGATTAGTACATAGTGTCCATCTTTGTCCCTTACCACTTTTCTGAGTATAAAGTTGGTGTCATCTGATATTAATATGGTCACCCCAGCTTTTTTGAGGGTGTTGTTTGCTTGCATTATTTTCCTCCAGCCTTTGATTTTGAGTCTATGTTTTTTCTGACTATTGAGATGTGTTTCTTGTAGGTAGCAGAAGGTTGGATTAATCTTTTTGACCCATTTTGCCACTCTGTGTCTTTTAGTTGGTGAATTTAGTCCATTAACATTGAGGTAGATGATTGTCATAGGATTTAATGTTATCTTTGTAGATAAGTTTGCTGTGTTTGTTGGTCTCTCTTGTCTTAGAGTAAACCTGTCAGTTTTTCCTTTAAGGCTGGTTTATCATCTGTGAAGTTTCTGAGCTGTTGTTTATCCATGAAGCTATGTATTCTTCCTTCTAACCTGAATGTGAGTCGAGCTGGGTGCAGTATTCTTCGTGAGGCATTCATTTCATTCAGTCTTGTCACAATATCCCACCACTATCTTCTGGCCTTGTGAGTTTCTTGTGACATGTCTGTTGTAAGTCTTAGGGATGCTCCTTTGAATGTAATTTCCCTTTTTGATCTTGATGCTTTCAGTATTTTATCTTTATCTGTGGGATTGTAACGAGGATGTGTCTTGGGGTGTTTTTCTTTGGGTCTCTTTTAGCTGGTACTCTTCAGGCATGCAGGATTTGATTGCATGTAGTCTTTAACTCTGGGAGTATCTCTTTGATGATGTCTTTGACAGTTGATTCTTCCTGGACATCTCCTACCTGGGTCTCTGGGACTCCAATGATTCTTATGGTGATTCTGTTGAGTTTATCAAAGACTTCTATTTTCATCTGTTCGCATTCCTTGAGTACTTTTTCCATTGCCTGATCATTTGTCTTAAGGTTTTTTTCCAATTTCTTCTGCTGTGTTGAGTTTTTCTGCATCACATCTTCTAGTATTCCGATTCTCTCCTCAGCTGCTAGCGATGCTATCCATTGAGGTTTTCAGTTGAGCTACCATGTTTTTCAGATCTGTTTTTTCAGTTTGGAGTTTTCTGATTTCTGTCTTTGTGTTCTGTTCAGATATATGCTTTCTTTGAGTTCTTCAAACATCTTCCATATTGCTATTTTAAGTTCCTTATCCGAGAGGTTAATCAGGTGGTTGGAATTTATTAGGTCATCCGAGCTTTCATCTTCATTCTCTGTTTATGGTGTTTGCCTGCGAGGTTTCCCATTGTCACGCTTGGAGTGTGGTTCTTCCTGCATGTTGTAGTAGTGTTCATTGGTTAGAAAAAGTGTGCAGCCGCAAAGTGACTCTTCTGCTGCCTCTAGGTGACAGTTCTTTGGGGGTGCACTCCCTAGGCCTCTGAGGAGACCTTCAGGGATTCAGAAACACAGGCAGACAGGCGCAGGAGAAGTTTCCCTTGGAGTCCTCAGAGTGAACAAAGGCACAGCAGGGCGGAGCCTCCTCAGGCCAGAGAGCCCAGCTTATTGGACGGTGACCCCCACAGCCAAAATCTACTTACTGGGCAGCTTCAAAATGCAGTTTTTTGGGGGTGCGCTCCCTAGGCTTCTGAGGAGACCTTCAGGGATTCAGAAACACAGGCAGACCTCAATGTATAATTTGTAATGGTAGTATTTCTTTTTGTTTGTTTGTTTTTTTGTTTTTAGGCCACACCTGTTGACACTCAGGAGTTATTCCTGGCTATATGCACAGAAATAGCTCCTGGCTTGGGGGACCATATACAATGCCAGAGAATTTAACTGTGGTTCATCTTAGAAAATGTTTTTCTCTATAATCTGCCAACTAGCAATGCTAGTGCCATAATATGTTGCTTCAATGTTCATACAGGAGAATAACTAGTTATCTTATTTGCCTTGAGGCCAATTGTGAATGCATCTAAGGAAAGATAAAAACTGGAATCAGTTGATATTTACGGGTTGAATGAGTTTGTTTTAGCATCTGTGAGGTTTTCAATTCAAGAAGTGAGTATTAACTCAGGAGTTTCCCAGTGCAGATTAGCCAGACAGAAGTGACACTCAGTTGAGGGACTATGAAGGCAGACAGTGATCAAATTCCTGGACTAATTAGATGACAAAAGAAGTCTCTGAATGCTTTATGTGTTCACTGTAGAATATGGGCTTCCTGATACAGCAGTCAGGGGAAATACATAGCTCTAGGACTGTTTGCCAGAGAAGCATATTTTCTACCTCTTTTTTGGAACAGGTAAGAATATCTCATATTAAGTGATACAAGTAAGAATGATACAAATAACAAATGCTAATGTTCTCACTAATATGTCATATATAGAATAATATAACATGGTTTGAAAAGTATCAGGTATATAAAATACTGAGAACCCAATACTGTAATCATAACACCCAAATTCAATTAAAAATTAAAATGTGTCTGTCAAGGAGACAGATTGGAGGGTAAGAGAAACCCTGAGGTCATTGGTGGAAGGATATATGAAATGGTGGTAGGACTGATGCCTGGAACTTTCATCAATAGCTTTGTAAGCGATTGTGTATAAATGAAAATTTAAAAATTAAAAAGATTGATTCTGAGAATGACAAAAATCAATGTGGCCTGCTCAGTTCAGAAAATATGAAAAATGAGTGGCTGGAGTGGTGGTATTTGCTTTGCACTTGGATGACATGGTTGGTCCATGGTTTGATCCCCCATTGTCCCATATGGTCCCCCAAGCCAGGAACGATTTCTGAATGCATAGCCAGGAGTAACCCCTGAGCATCATGGGTATGGCCCAAAACAAAAAACAAAAAAGCAATTAAAAACAAGACTTGAATTGTATTCTAAAGGATTCTTATGATTTAGTAATTTATGGCTTGAGAGCTTGAGACTATAATGATTAGAGGAGCTTTCTAAAAATAGGTGAGAAATCTAGGAAGAATATGATATGATTAATGTAAAGGTGAACTGATGAGCAGAAACTGAGGCTTTGCTTACATTATAAGTAAATAATAAGTACTCAAACATGGAAATAGTATATGATAAATCACTTAAAATAGTTAATTTGCTCATTGTCAAACCCCAACGCCTTTTTATGGTGTCAGGAAACATTCTGTTCTGTGTATCTGTCAAATTCAGTTCTCTATAATTAGAGATCCTAATATTTGCACATGTCATAGAATGAAGTCTAGGCTAGAGTCTTTCTTTGTGATTCCAGAAGTTCTGCTCAGTCACATTTGCCAAAGTTAGACCTCTGGGATTAAAAATCTTGTTTGTTGTTTGTTTGTTTTTTCTTAAATCCTAGGCTGAAGCATAGGCTAAGTTCTTTCTTTTTGGTCCCAGGAAAAGTTCTGCTCAGTCACGAGTTGTTGAAGTCAGGCTTCTGTAGTTAGTGATCTTTGTTTCTTCACAGATCTGAGGATGAATGTCTTTTTGATTTCATCTTACCGTTAGGTGATGAGGTAGGGAACCTGCTCTTAGATCAAGTTGTTGCTGTTTCTTCTTCATAGTTGTTCCCATCACAGTATGCTTTGAGGGTGGAGAAATCATATATCTCCTAAACTAAAGGAATTCCCTTTCTAATTTCCCCAAAACTTACTGTGCCTATGCAATAAATAAATAAATAAATAAATAAATAACATCTTTTACACCAGCCCCCTTTCCTTCTTTACTTCCTCTTGGTGATGTTTTTTTTGTTGATTTTTGTGTGTTGTTGTGTTTTTTGTCATTGCTTGTTTTGTTTTGTGTTTTATTCTTTTTCTTTCTTCTTTTAAAATTATATTTATAGCTTCTAGATGGGCTCTTCCCAGCTTTTTAGATTTTTATCCAACAGAACCACAGAACTTCAATCATCTGGTTCTGCCTCAAAAATTGAGTAGGGAAATGTGTATGGTATCAAGAGCAAACAATAGCATGAATATTGAGTGGAAATAAAAATTGATCAGATCTAAACACCAAACCCAAGGTCAATGACAACAGAATCAAGATAACCCAATCTACAACAAGCTATACACAGAGGGGACCTGTTATACTGCCAGTTTAGGGTGCAAGTGGGGAGTCGTATGTGATGCATGCTTTGAAACAGGGTGGTGGGAAGACAACACTGGTGGTGGGAGTGGCTCTAATTTACTGTCACTGTGTACCTTAAATATAACTGTGAAAAACTTGTAATTTACATTGGTCACAATAAAAGGTAATTTAAAGAAAGTTAATTTGGAGGTCAATAAGTTGTACAGCATTTGTGGTGCATATAGCATGATATAGAATCTTGAGCATCACTTGAGCATATAGCATGATATAGAATCTTGAGCATTATGGCCCTAGATAATCTCAAGAACCGTCAAAGAGGGTCTGATGGTCCTCAACTAAAAAGTACCTGTGTGACACAATGTCCTCAGACTTTAGCACTTATTGCTAATATGATTGGATGAGTATCCAGGGAATGCTCTCTATGAACACAGACAGATAGAATATCCCATTCCCAAAATCCAAATTAATTTAGTTAATAGAAATGCAAGAAATTTAAGGCAAAAAGTCCAAGTATGAAAATAAATTTAATATTTTAGTGGCTTCATTAGGAAAGAGATGGATAGAAAGTTTTTCCAGAGAAAATTAGAGAAACCTGACCTTTTAATATAAGTTATAAAGAATAGAATAAAAAGATATGCTAATAATTAACCATGTAGTTTACTTTGTTTTGCTTTTAACTGTCTACAAGGTAAACAATTAGAGACATCAAATTTTTATATAAATTTCTTTTGAATTTGGTAAATTATAAGTGAACTGCGATTGTTAAAATATGGATGAACCAGAGATAAAAGACATTTTCATTTTTCTCATAATCTAACAGTGTTACTAGCTTTAAAAGTACATAAATAAACATTTAATTAACTTACCTGATGGTTTTAATTTAAATTTTATATTCTGTTCTGTGCATGACATCTTGCACTACCTAAAATAAATTTGATTTTGTATAAAAATTAGCAATAGCAATACCATAGCAGGTAGGGTGTTTGCTTTACATGTAGCCAACTCAGGTTCAATAACGGCATCCCATATGATTTCCAGAGCCTGTCAGGTATAATTTCTGAGCACAGAGCCAGGAATTACCACTGAGTACCACTGAAATCATATATTTAATTCTATATTTGACAGTTTACATTTTTATACTTTGTGTCTTCTTTTGAATCACATCCAAAATCACATCAGGGGTTCTGTGCTCAAGAATTACTCCAGGGAGATTAGGAAAACCATATGAGATGTGTAGGATGAAACTTGAGTCAATCACATGCAAAACAAGTATCCTTCTGGCTGTCTTATGTCTCCCACCTAGCTTTTTCCAACCTCTTAATTTTAAGTAGTTTCCAAAGATATTATACTTTACACTTATATTCAAAATTTTAAGATTCCATTCTAACCCCTTCATTGGGGTGTGGGTGGGTGTTAGGATAACATCCAGTGGTGTTATGGAATTACTCCTGGCTCTGCATTCAGGAATCATGGAATTAGTCCTTGTAGATTGGAGGATGTTGGATGCGGTTGGATACAGGCAAGGCAACTGCCTTACCCACTCTATATTTATTCAGCCACACCACTTCTTTTTTATATATAATAATTTTATGTTGATCAAAGAGGATTACATATCTTTCACAGTAATATTTTAGGTACATATTAACATTGAATCAGGGGCATTCTCATCACCACAGTTGTCCTCCCTCTACCCCCGTTTCCAGCTTGCATCCCATATCCCCCACCCTTATCCCCCAGGCTGCTAGTATGTGGTCCCCTCTGTGTCTAGCTTGTTGTAGATTGGGTATCGATTCTGTTGTCATTGGCTTTGGATTTGTTGTTTAAGTCCGATCATTTTTTTTAATTTTTATTTTTAATTATGAGAACAAGGGTGCAAAGAAAGAGGACAAGGTAAAGTTACAGTGGAAGGACAATCACGCATAACATAATTCTCAGAAGTCCCCTTGCTGATATCTTAACTTTGAAATTTCAGCCAAAGAACACTAAGATAAATAAGACAGAATCCATGTACAATTACTTTGTCCCTAAGATAAAAGACAGAATCCATGTACAATTACTTTGTCCCTCAAGTCCCCAGATTGTAACACATTATAATATTTCTTAACAGTACACAAAGCAATCTAAAGCCATAAAACTTACGTAACTCCTTAAACATTACAGGCATAGTATTTTCTTACATTTCCATATACATGCATATTAGCTTAAGTTAACCTCAAATTTTAAGTGAGTTCTTTTTAAGGATTAGAGTCAAAGGAGCACAGTAAAAATGGTGTTAGAGTGGCAATTGTTGTTTGCATAGGCCCACCAAAATATGAGGGACATGGAAAGAAATAACCTTGGCCTAAATACAAAGAGACCCGAACCCTGAAGTTTCCTGGCACAAGACCAAGTCTAGGCTCCAGGCAAGCTAGATCGTCCAATCCAATACATTGTCTGTAGTGCCAACACACTTTTATTTTTTCACACAGTCTCTGTTGTTGGTATCATGTTTCTGTATTAAAGATCCTGGAATCTGCATATCTTACATTGAAGTCAGGATGTGGAGCATCCTCTCTTTTCACCTCACAATCAAAGGGCAATGCAGGGAGCCCTGTCCTGTAAGCAGGTCGTTGTTGTTGTTAAGTCTTCTCAGTGTTAAGGGAAGTCTCTTTTGAGCAGGACAAAGTCTGAGCAGTGTAGGTCTTCCATGGTAGAGGATTGCTTCCAGGTGATGTTATAGACCAGCCTGGATGTTTCGTGGATGGCTTCCCTGGTTCAGGGGAGAATGGATTATGCCCTTTCTTCTGAGGTCTGTGCCAGGTTGTTATGTCAATGTTCAGGGTGTAAGGTCCCTCTGCACTACAAGATTTGTGTGTTCCAATCTCTATTAGATAGGATCTTATTTGTATGTATAGTATTTTCCCATTTTAATGTGCCTATGCAAATAAGAAGCAATGCCACATGGTGTTATTGGCGCATATGGGGGCCATAAGAACAATTCCAATGATTCCCATGACATGGTTCAATCATAAGCATTAAACTGGGGGAGTCTTCCACCAAAATTCCTTGTTAAACAGCTCAAAAAGAGAAGATAAAAAGTGGTTAGAATCATCACTGTATAAGACAAAATTTAGTAAGAATTATAGCTGTCGGAAAAAAAAACACAAAATATCCTAAAGAAATACGTGTCCATTTTATGTATCTTGAAACAGTTTGGGGTTGTCACACACAATGCACAGCTTTGGACTGTGATTAGGATTGTACACTACTGAAGTTAAAAAGAGTAATGTAGCTTAGTGATGTTTGAGAGGGGGTTAGAGAGTTAAGGAGTAAAAAAGAGCTTTGTATGGGTGTGGGAAAGGGCAGAATACAAAATGAACATTCTGTATATGCAAAACATAACATAAGAATAAGGAATATTCTGAATACATGAAGTACATGAAGTATGCGCGGGGGCGTGAGCCCCCAAACAGTTCTGTAGTTTTTGGATGCCTAGGGAGGAATTTCTCACCCCCGCCCCCCAGGGCCCGATTAACCAGGCGTGGCCCTGAAGACCCGCCTGGTGTGGGGGGAATCTTGTTCACCTGGACCAAGTGGTCAGCCCAGGGGTCCTATGGCTAGCTGTCCTGCCCAGAGCCCCCAACATACCAGGCGAAGACACCCAGAAATCCTGGCATGCGGAGTGTTCTGATCATTTTTATTACTACTTAGTGATCATACAACTGTTTGGTCTTGATACCTTTCATTATTTCCCCCACAATTTGAGAGGTGGAACTAGGTGGTTCAAGTTATGTGGTTCTGTTTGAAGAAAAGAAAAGCAATAAAATGGGGTAAAAATTAAATAAGCTGAAAATGGGCGAGTCTTTCTAGAGGCTCTCAACATCAGTTTGAGAGAAGAAAGGGAAAAATGAAGAGAAACACCACAACAATACAAAAAGAAATATCAAACAGAAAGTTCAATGAGCACTACAGCAATAAAGACAAGCACCACATAATAACTACGGTTCAAAAAAATAAAAACAAAATAGAGTGCAAAAAAAAAATTGGAAACAACAACAATAATATCAAAACCAAAAAAAAGATAAATAAAAAAGATTACTTTGTGCTGCTTTTGTTTGTTTGTTTTTGTTTGTTTTTGGAGCCACAACTGGATGCACTCAAGAGTTACTCCTGGCTCTGGAAATAGTTCTGGCTCACAGAAATAGCTCCTAGCTCAGGGGACCATATAGGATGCAGGGAATTGAACCGAGGTCTCTCTCAGGTCAACTGAGAGAGAGGTGTGCAAGGCAAATGCCTTACCACTGTGCTATCACTCCAGCTCCCACACTTCATTATAAAATCATAAAGTGTAATTTATGCTGAATTTAATAATTTCAAATAAATAATTGTCACATCTTACTAAATAACTCATTAAACAATTCATAAACTGACTTAATTTTTTTTTAATTTTTTTTTTATTTAAACACCTTGATTACATACATGATTGTGTTTGGGTTTCAGTCATAAAAGGAACACCACCCATCACCAGTGCAACATTCCCATCACCCAAGTCCCAAATCTCCCTCCTCCCCACCCAACCCCCGCCTGTACCCTAAACAGGCTCTACAAACTGACTTAATTTTCACAGTTATTTCCATGAAAGTCAGTGGTGGATTCTAATTTATATTCCTAATAGATCTGAGGACTTGTTTTGTAATTACATCCTGTATCAAACATTAAAAACAATAAAAATTGAACAGCAAAACAAACTGTATGAGATTGATACTGTACTTCAAAGAGACTTGAAGAGTGTCAAATTTCAGAGGAAGGAATATAATATTATAATGCTAAAGTTTTCTCCAAAGAAAATATCTTGTATTGGCCTCCTATCATCTTGCCAGTTTGAAGATGCTTTGTGTTAGTGAGCTAACCTTCCTATTACACCTGAGTCCTTCGATGTATCTATGATCACCTTATCAATGAAAATAAATTATTGCCATGCCAAAAAAACATAAGCCAAAAATTGGACTGTTGATGCCTTAAGGAAAATTTCTCAATAAATGCGTGCTTAATAACATAGAAATTAATAGATGATTGAGACTCAGGGACTTTCAGATTCAATTATCTGTGGACACTGTTACTGAAGGTATATGTGGATGACCTTCCTAAAGATAATATTTAAGACCTGGCTATTTTAAGATATTTTTCCATTTGTCAGTTTAATGAAAAAATTTAGTTTATTCAAATTTTATTTCTGGGGCCAGAGAGATAGCATGGAGGTAAGGCATTTGCCTTTCATGCAGAAGGTCATGGGTTTGAATCCCGGCATCCCATATGGTCCCCTGTGCCTACCAGGGGTGATTTCTGAGCATAGAGCCAGGAGTAACCCCTGAGCACTGCCGGGTGTGACCCAAAAAGCCAAAAATCAAACAAACAAATTTTATTTCTGTAGTCATTATTGGATTATATTTGTTCATTTAGTTTTGATACACACACTTACAGTCTTTAGTCTAATCTGACTTCACTGAATTACTCTCAACTACTTTTTTTGCCTAATATGGAAAGTTTCTGCTTACCTTATCTGTTTTACTGTTCAAGGCATTGTGATGCCATTCTAGTCATGATATCTTTCTTTCAGTCCTGATACAATTCTTTCTATCTGTATATAATTAATGGATTTACCATTTATGGTCAAAATCGGGCAACATAGTACAAAGAGGAAGTCAGTGAATCATATAGTCATAAAACACATTCTTAATTCTTCCCTTTACAAAAAAGGAAAGGAATTCTTCCCTTTACACAAAGAAAAAAGCAGCCAACTTCTGGGTCAATATTTTGGTCTCAATTATTCTCGCCAGCATGCAGTAGCTTTTAATTCTCACCATTCTTGGTCAGCAATCTAAGATGGTAACTGCATCTTACTTTCAAATAATTCAGGAAAAATTCTTTTCTCTTCTAAAAATTTGTGATTGTTTTATGTACATACATATATACAGATGTATATATGTATAAGCATATATATGAAGAAACACATAAACATATATATTGTGTATACATTATATAAAACCAATGTATATCATATATATGCTTGTGAAGTTTATTTTTTCTTTTAACAGAGACCATGTAATTACTTCTTGAACAGCTAGTTTTATGTGTCTACTGAACTTCTTTCTTTTAGTGCTTTTTGAGCCACAATGGCAGTACTCAAGGCCTATTACTGGGTTTGTGTTCAGGGGTCACTTCTGGTAGTGCTTTGAGGAACAGACAGAGTACCAAAAAATTGAAATGAATTGTGTCAACTGTATGCAGGCAAACGCCCTAACCCTGTACTTAATATTCAGTCCAAAATCTGTAAACTCCTCAAACCACTCTTATAAACCTACTTCTTTGGCTTTTGTTATTTTAACTCTAGTGTGTCTTTTAGATTTTTATTTTAATTTATTTTAACTGGAACACTTTGAGCTTCTTTTTCTTCTTATAAATCTACTTCTTTGGCTTTTGTTATTTTAACTCTAGTGAGTGTTTTAGATTTTTATTTTAATTTATTTTAACTGGAACACTTTGAGCTTCTTTTTCTTTTCCTTTTTAATTTTTATTTGGAGCCAGACCCTGTAACCCTAAAGGGATTACTCTTGGATATGCATTCAGAAATCGCTCCTGGCTTGGGGGACCATACTGGATGCCAGGGGATCTGTCCTGGGTCAGCAGCATGCAAGGCAAACGTCCAACTGCTGCACCATCTCTCGACCCCTCTTTGAGCTTCATGAATTTTACCTGTATTACTAATTCTCTAGGAAATTCTATTCTTACCTTTCTATAAAATTATAAAATCTTGGTTTACAAAGTTGTTCATAATACTATAGTTTTAGGCATTCAATGTTTTGATACCACTTTCACCACTAGTATGACCTTCTTTCTGCAAATGTCCCCACTACCCAAATATGCCACCTTAGTTAGAAGGAATACATTTAATTCATGATAATTGTTACTATAAAAAAGGCAAATTAAATTACCAAAATAGATCAATCGAAGTATTTGGTATGTTTCACAATGGTGTTAATAAAGTCATTTTCTGAGGATTTAATGAATTGATTGGTGCTAATTGAGACTTCTGTGTTACTATTTTCACTCAGTGAGGTTGGTGGCTTGCTATGTAATTTTCCTATCAAACTTTTTTGTTTTCCTACTGGGCTGAAAGCAGTATAAAATTCGGAGGTGTCCCACAGCCATATATGGAACTGGAATGATTTAGTGTCTCATTAGACTGATGAGGTTTAGTTGTGGAACTGGGCCATTTCTATGTCAGAAACTGTTGGGTGTGGCTTCAGGTTACTGTGCCTACAAGTAGAAAAGAAATCTACCTGCCCCATTTGAAAGGGTGCCTTAGAATTTTTAGCCCACACCAGTCAGGGACAACTCAGCAGCACATGTTCTTTTTAAGATTAGTTGTAAAGCCAGGCCATTCTTATACAGGAAAATGATGTTTTTGTTATTATGAGTAAATCTCCAGGAAATTTGTCGTTACAATTTTAATAATCATGCCTTCCTGTTTTTCAGAAGTCTTCACAAGTCTTACATTGTGCTTCTTAAACACATTCATAATTCTTTTTTTTCTTTTTTTTTCCTTATTTAAACATCTTGATTACATATATGATTGTAATTAGGTTTCAGTCCTGTAAAGAACACCCCCTTCACCAGTGCAACATTCCCACCACCAATGTCCCACTTGTACTCTGGACAGGCTTTCCAGTTCCCTCATTCATTCACATGATTATGGTAGTTCTCTGTGTAGTTATTTCTATAACTATACTCACCACTCTTTGTGGTGAGCTTCATGAAGTGAGCTGGAAGTTCCAACCCTCCTCTCATTGTCTCTGAGGATTGTTGCAAAAATGACTTTTATTTTTCTTAAAACCCATAGATGAGTGAGAATAGTCTGCATCTCTTGCTCTCTCACTCTAACTTATTTTACTCAGCATGATAGATTCCAGGTACATTCATGTATAGGAAAATTTTATGACTTCATCTCTCCTGATGGCTGCTTAAAATTCCATAGTGTATATGTATAATAGTTTCTTTAGCATTTGTCTGTTGAAGGGCATCTTGGTTGTTTCCAGAGCCTGGCTATTGTGAATAGTGCTGCAATACACATAGGTGTGAGGAAGCGGTTTTTGTACTGTATTCTTAGGGTATATTCCAAGGATTGGAATAGCGGGGTCGAATGGAAGCACGATTTTCAAATTTTGGAGGACTCTCCATATCACTTTCCATAGAGGTTGGACTACACGGAATTCCCACCAGCAGTGGATAAGAGTTCCATTCATAATTCTGACATAGGTTGTTTCTTTCTTTCTTTTTTATATATTTTATTTAAACACCTTGATTACATACATGATTGTGTTTGGGTTTCAGTCATGTAAAGAACACCACCCATCACCAGTGCAACATTCCCATCACCAATGTCCCAAATCTCCCTCCTCTCCACCCGACCCTCACCTATACTCTAGACAGGCTTTCCATTTCCCTCATACATTCTCATTATTAGGACTGTTCAAAATGTAGTTATTTCTCTAACTAAACTCATCACTCCTTGTGGTGAGCTTCCTGAAGTGAGCTGTAACTTCCAGCTTTTTTCTTTTGTGCCTGAAAATTATTATTTCAAGATTGTCTTTCATTTTTCTTAAAACCCATAGATGAATGAGAACATTCTGTGTTTTTTTCTCGCGCTCTCTGACTTATTTCACTCAGCATAATAGATTCCGTGTACATCCATGTATAGGAAAATTTCATGACTTCATCTCTCCTGACAGCTGCATAATATTCCATTGTGTATATGTACCACAGTTTCTTTAGCCATTCATCGTTGAAGGGCATCTTGGTTGTTTCTAGAGTCTTGCTATGGTAAATAGTGCTGCAATGAAAATAAGTGTAAGGAAGGGATTTTTGTATTGTATTTTTGTGTTCCTAGGATGTATTCCTAGGATGGTATAGCTGGGTCGTATGTAAGCTCAATTTCCAGTTTGTGAAGGAATCTCCATATTGCTTTCCATAAAGGTTGAACTAGACGGCATTCCCACCAGCAGTGGATAAGAGTTCCTTTCTCTCCACATCCCCGCCAACACTGTTTGTTCTCATTCTTTGTGATGTGTGCCATTCTCTGTGGTGTGAGGTGGTATCAGATCATTGTTTTGATTTGCATTTCCCTGATGACTAGTGATGTGGAGCATTTTTTCATGTGTCTTTTGGCCATTTGTATTTCTTCTTTGTCAAAGTGTCTGTTCATTTCTTCTCCCCATTTTTTGATGGGATTAGATTTTTTTCTTGTAAATTTCTGTCAGTGCCTTGTATATTTTGGAAATAAGCCCCTTATCTGATGGGTATTGGGTAAATAGTTTCTCCCACTCAGTGGGTGGCTCTTGTATCCTGAGCACTATTTCCTTTGAGGTGCAGAAGCTTCTCAGCTTAATATATTCCCATCTGTTAATCTCTGTTTTCACTTGCTTGGACAGTGCAGTTTCCACCTTGAATATGCATGCAGTTCAATGTCCTGGACTATTTTGCCTATGTGTTGTTATATATATATCTTATGGTTCCGGGTCTGATATCAAGGTCTTTCATCAAATTGGATTGTACCTTTGTACATGATGTTAGCTGGGGGTCTAAGTTCATTTTTTTTTTTTTGCAAGTGGCTATCCAGTTCTGCCAACACCACTTGTTGAAGAGACTTTCCCTGCTCCATTTAGGATTTCTTGCTCTTTTATCAAAAGTTAAGTGATTGTATGTCTGGGGAACATTTTCTGAGTATTCAAGCCTATTCCAGTGATCTGAGGGCCGGTCCTTATTCCAATACCATGCTGTTTTGATAACTATTGCTTTGTAGTAAAGTTTAAAGTAGGGGAAAGTAATTCCTTCCATATTCTTTTTCCCAATAATTGCTTTAGCTATTCTAGGGTGTTTATTGTTCCAAACGAATTTCAAAAGTGTCTTATCCACTTCTTTGAAGAATGTCATGAGTATCTTTAGAGGATAGGATTAAATCTGTATAATGCCTTAGGGAGTATTGCAATTTTGATGATGTTAATCCTGCCAATCCATGAGTAGGTATGTGTTTCCATTTCCACGTGTCCTCTCTTATTTCTTGGAGCAGAGTTTTATAGTTTTCTTTGTATAGTTCCTTCACATTATTAGTCAAGTTGATTCCAAGATAGTTGAGTTTGTGTGGCACTATTGTGAATGGGGTTGTTTTCTTAATGTCCATTTCTTCCTTATAACAATTGGTGTATAGAAAGGCCATTGATTTTTGTGTGTTCATTTTGTAGCCTGCCACTTTGCTATATGAGTTTATTGTTTCTAGAAGCTTTTTGGTCGAGTCTTCAGGGTTTTCTAAGTAGAGTATCATATCATCTGCAAACAGTGAGAGCTTGACTTCTTCCTTTCCTATCTGGATTCCCTTGATATCTTTTTCATACCTAATCACTATAGCGAGTACTTCCAGTGCTATTTGTATAGGAGTGGTGAGAGAGGACAGTCTTGTCTTGTGCCAGATTTTGGAAGGAAGGATTTTAGTTTTTCTTCATTGAGGATAATATTTGCCATTGGCTAGTGGTAGATGGCCTTAACTATATTGACAAAGGTTCCTTCCATTCCCATCTTACTGAGAGTTTTGATCAAGAATGGGTGTTGGACCTTATCAAATGCTTTCTCTGCATCTATTGATATGATCATGTGGTTTTTATTTTTCTTGTTGTTGATGTGTGTATTATGTTGATAGATTTACAGATGTTAAACCATACTTGCATTCCTGGGATGAAACCTACTTGATCGTAGTGGATGATCTTTTTAATGAGTCATTAAATCCTATTTGCCAGTATTTTGTTGAGGATCTTTGCATCTGTATTCATCAGCGATATTGGTTTGTAATTTTCTTTTTTTGTAGCATCTCTGTCTGGTTTAGGTATCAAGGTGATGTTGGCTTCATTAAAGCTATTTGGAAGTGTTTCTGTTTGTTCAATTTCATGAAAGTGTCTTGCCAGGATTGATAGTAGTTCCTCTTGGAAAGTTTGAAAGTATTCATTAGTGAATCCATCTAGGCCTGGGCTTTTGTTTTGGGGCAGACATTTGATTACCGTTTGAATTTCATCAATAGTGATGGGAGTGTTTAGATATGCTACATCCTCTTCCTTCAACCGTGGAAGATTATAAGAGTCCAAGAATTTATCCATTTCTTCCAGGTTCTCATTTTTAGTGGTGTAGCGTTTCTCAAAGTAGTTTCTGATTACCATTTGAATCTCTATCATATCAGTAGTGATCTCTCCTGTTTCATTCCTAATACGATTTATCAAATTTTTCTCTCTCTTTCTTTGTTAGTTTTGCCAGTGGTCTATCAATCTTGTTTATTTTTCAAAGAACCAACTTCTGCTTTCGTTGATCTTTCGATTGTTTTTTGGATTTCCACTTCGTTGATTTCTGCTCTCAGCTTTGTTATATCCTTCTGTCTCCCTATTTTTAGGTACTTTTGTTGAGCACTTTCTAGTTCTATTAGCTGTGTCATTAAGCTACTCAGATAAGCTCCTTCTTCCTTCCTGATGTGTGGTTGCAAAGCTATAAATTTTTCTCTCAATACTACTTTTACTGTGTCCCATAAGTTTTGATAGTTTGTGTCTTTATTGTCCTTTGTTTCCAAAAACCTTTTGATTTCCTCCTTGATTTCATCTCGGACGCACTGGTTATTGAGTATGAGGCTGCTTAACTTCCAGGTGTTAAAGTTTTTTTTCTGCGTCCCTTTGGAATTCACAAATAATTTCAGAGCCTTGTGGTCAGCGAAGGTAGAAAGCAAAATTTCTATTCTCTTGATATTATGGAGGTATGTTTTATGTGCCAGCATGTAGTCTATCCTGGAGAATCTCCCAATGCACATTGGAGAAAAATGTGTATCCAGGTTTCTGGGGATGGAGTGTCCTATATATATCCACTAGGCCTCTTTCTTCCATTTCTCTCCTCAGGTCTAGTATATTCTTGTTGGGTTTCAGTCTGGTTGACCTATCCAGTATTGACAAAGCTGTTATTGATATTATTTTTCAGATTTGTCAACAATTGTATTAAATATTTTGCTGGCCCCTCATTCGGTGCATATATGTTTAAAAGAGTTATTTCTTCCTGCTCTACATATCCCTTGATTAATATAAAATGTCCATCTTGGTCCCTTACAACCTTCCTGAGTATAAAGCTTGCATCATCTGATATTAATATGGCCACTCCAGCTTTTTTATGGTTTTTGTGTGTTTGGATAATTTTTCTCCTGCCTTTTATCTTGACTCTATATTTGTTCTGACTATTCAGGTGCGTTTCTGTAGGCAGCAGAAGGTTGGATTGAGTTTTTTGATACATTTAGCCACTTTGTGTCTCTTAACTGGTGCATATTGTCCATTCACAGTGAGAGAAATAATTGTACTGGGATTTAATGCCATCTTTATATGAAATTTGGTGTGTCTTTTGGTTAGTCTTGTCTTAAATTAGGTCTTTCAGTTTTTCTCTTAAGACTGGTTTTGAGTTTATAAAGTTTCTGAGCTGTTTTTTGCCTTTGAAACCATATATTCTTCCATCAAACAGGAAAGTGAATTTTGCTGGTTACATATTCTAGGTGAAGCATTCATTTCATTCAGTCTTGTCACAATATCCCACCACTGCTTTCTGGCCTTGAGTGTTTCTGGTGACAGGTCTGCTGTAAATCTAAAGGATGCTTGCTTGAATGTAATTTCCCTTTTTGATCTTGCTATTTTCAGAATTCTGTCTCTATCTTTGGGATTCATCATTGTGAGTAGGATGTGTCTTGGGGTGGTTTTTCTGGGGTCTCTTTGGGTTGGTACTCTTCGAGAATGCAGGTTTTGGTCACATATATTTTTTAGCTCTGAAAGTTTCTCTTTAATGATGTTCTTGACCGTTGATTGTTCCTGGAAATTTTCTTCCTGGGTCTCTGGCACTCCGATGATTCTGAAGTTGTTTTTGTTGAGCTTATCATAGACTTCTATTTTCATCTGTTCTTTCCTTTGACTAATTTTTCCATTGTCTGTTCATTTGCTATAAGTTTTTTTTTCCAGTCTCTCCCGCTGTATGGAATTGTTATTTATCTCATCATCCACAGCACCAAGTCTATTCTCAGCTTCTGATACCCTGTCCCAGTGCTTATCCATTTTGTTATTCACTTCGTTTACTAAGTTTTTCAGGCCTGTTATTTGACATGTTATTTCAGTTTGGAGTTTTGTGATTTCTATCTTCATATTTCCTTGGTTCTTATTAGTGTTCTGTTCAACTTGATCCATGGTTTCTTTGAGTTTGTTGACCACCTTCCATGGTCTAAAGTCCTTATCTGAGAGGTTGATTAGTTGGTTGGTCATTATCTGGTCATCAGAATTGTCATCTTCATTCTCTATGTCTGATGCTGGCATGCATTGTTTCCCCATTGTCACACTTGTATTGTGGTTTTTTTCTACGTGTTGTGGTGGTATTTATTGGCTAAATGATGCAGGCAGCCACAGTCCTCTGGCTCCACCCTTTCTGGATGGATCGACTTGCCTCCAAGGGAGGGGAGTCCTCCGTGGATGAAGCCTCTCATAGGATCAAAGTATAGGCCTGAGCACACAGTAGAGAAGACAGTTCGAAGAGAAATGCTGGGCTTCAATGATCCATCCAGCACAGTTCTTAGTGTGATTTTTTTCTTCTTGTTGCGATGGTATTCTTTTCTTAGAAATAGTGCACGGCCATGTAGTGAAATGGAGCCAAAGTGCTCTTCTGGAGTCTCTTTTCGGCCCACTCCCAAGCGGTTCACACAACAGGGCAGTAGACAGACACACACAGGTAGCACTCACAATTTTTCACAGTCGGACCTTTTATTTCTTTCTTACATTTTCTTCGTTTTCTTTTATTGATGGTTACCTGCATATTGTCTTCAAGCTTATTAAATTATTATTCCTCAACTTCTGTCACTCTGTTATTGAGGCCTTCCAATAGTTTATTTTTTTATAAATTTTTATTTAAGCACCATGATTACAAAAATGTTTGTAATTGGATTTTGTTCATAAAAAAAATACACCCTCTTCACTAGAGCAATCTTCACGCCAACAGTGCCACCCATTTCCCTCCTCCCCATCCCCTGCCAATTTTTGAGACAGGCATTCTATTTCTCTCACTTACTACCATTATCATGATAGTTGTTGCTTTAGTTATTTCTCTAACTGCACACATATCAATCTTTGTGGTAAGTTTCATATCAGCAATAGTTTTTTTTTTAATTTTCCAACTATCATGCTTTTCAGTTCTGACTTCTGGTGGCTGCTTTTTTATGCCCTCACGTATATTCTCTTTTTTTGGGGGGGCCACACCCGGTGACACTCAGGGGTTACTCCTGGTTATGCAGTCAGAAGTCGCTCCTGGCTTGGGGGTCAATATGGGATGCTGGGGAATCGAACCACTGTCCTTCTAAGGCTAGCACTGGCAAGGCAGACACCTTACCCCTAGCGCCACCACACCAGCCCCCATTTATTCTCTTTTATCTCATTAAAATTTTAACTTTAATTACTTGCAGTTTGCTAAATAGCTTCACCATGGTTAGTTTGAGATTATAAAGCTCATAGATGCTTCCAGATAGTTTCAGTCAATTATTTTTAATTGACTTATGTCTATTATGTACTCAGGGACATGAATGCAGCTCTGTTGGGGTAGGCAGGGCAAATTCTAAATATTGCATTTGGACAGTTTTTTTTAATATCTTTAAGCACTTTGATTACAGACATGATTGTAGTTGGAGTTCAGTCAATAGAGCACATCTGACTTCACCAGTGCAACATTCCCATCACCAATGTCCCAAAATTCCCACCTCCCCACACACTCCCCCTCACCCCACCTGTATTTGAGATGGTATTTCTACTTGCCTCATTCATTTACATTATTATGATAGTTGTCAGTGTAGTTATATCTCTATCTGCACTCACCACTCTGTGGTGGGTGTCATATCATGAGATGGACCATCTAGCCCTCATCTCTATTGTCTCTGAGAATTATTACAATAATGTCTTTTATTTTTCTTAAAACCCATATATGAGTGAAACTATTTTGTATCTATCTCTCTTCTTCTGACTTATTTCACTCAGCATAATAGATTCCTGTACATCTTATGTATAGGAAAATGTCATGACTTCCTCTCTCCGACGACTGCATATTTCATTGTGTAGTCTGGGGAACCAGTGAGGTGGGTCCCGACAAGGAGCTTAAAGGTTACTCCAGGCTTTCCCCATTTCCCACCCGGTTCCAGAGGGAGGGGTTGAGTGGGGACTTTGAACTTCCGGGCTTCCAGCTCTTGAAGGATCTCTTTCCTTCCTGGGAGTTGGGAGTTTTTCCCAGCATGGGGAATGGCAGCACAAGAGGTTCTGGCTTCAGGAAGTCACAGGCAAGTTTCCTTACTAACCTTGTCCATTAGATATTATTGGGTTTAATCTGTTTGTCATATTCAGAATGCCACCCAGAAGCTCATTTTATTCCTTTACTCCCTCACTTCCACCCCTATTACCCCACATTTAACCATGTTTTTTGTACTAATGTTTTTTGTTTTGGCCAAGGTGGATTGAATATCTTTCACAGTAATGTTTTGGGGAGAGTTGGAAGCTTCAGCAGGCAACACATGGAGACATGGCTCCTTGCGGTAGGCTTTTAGGCCAAGTTTAGGGGAAGATGCAGCCTCAGCTGACCCCCACAGCCTTCTCTCTCCTTCCTCCTGGTCCCCAGGGTTACCCCTGGCCACTCAGGGTCCCAGCAAGTGGATTCCGACGAGGAGCAGTTAAAGGAGACCCCAGGCTTCCCCATTCTTGCAGGGGGCAGGGAGGGGACTGATGAACTTCCAGCTTCTAGCAATAAGAAAGCAATCGCCTCTTGGGGAGTCAGAATCTTCAGCAGGCAAAATGGGGATAACATGGCTCCATGTGCTCTTTGCTTGGCCAAATCACAGACCAAAATGGTGTCTCAGAAACAACACCCTCCCTCTTGACTATTTTTAAAACATAAAAGGGACACATGTATCTTCTTTGTGTATCTCAAATGTATTCCCTTAACATCTATAACTCATTTTTGAATATCCTCTTATATAGTGACAATTTTCCAATGGTTTTTTATTTTATTGTTTGTTTGCTTTCCCCGCTTTGAGATATGTTTTATAAGCAATACTGGTAGAATAGCATCTCTGTATAAAATTCATGTTTGAACCAAGTTATGGGGAATGTTGGACTTTATCCATCATCCCCCAGATGCACCAACAATATCTTGTGGCATTGTTTCTTTTTTGCATAGGCACATTAAAATGGGAAAATAATACATATGCAAACAAGTTCTTATATAATAGAAATGGGAACACAAATTTGATAATGCACTTAGGCCTTATACCCTGAACATTGGCATAATGATTTGGCCTAGGCCTCAGAAGAATGGTCATTGCCCATACACCCCTGAACAATGGATACATCTATGGAAACAACCACAATTGTCTATAACATTACCAGGATGCAAACCTCTACCAGGGAAGACCTACCACTGTTCTGGCATTGACTTACTCCAAAGAGTATTCTTAACACCCAGATGACTCAGCAAAAACCTGCTTGCAGGGCAGATCGCTCTGCATCTAATGGTGTACTGAAACTAGAGGATGCTCCACATCAGCCTGATTTCGATGAAAGAAATGCATAGATTCTAGACTCTTTAAATATAGGAACCTGATACCAACAACAGCTAAAGTGCGAAAAAGGTTCACCGGGAACACGGAGAATGACTTGGGTTGGACAGACTGGTATCCTGGAGTCCAGAGTCGGTCTTATGCCAATAAACTTCTGGGGTGAGGCCTTCTTGTAATCAGGCCAATGATTTTTCCCCATTTTTTCCATATTTTTCTGGGCCTATGCAAACAACGGCGATTGCCTACTGTCACACCTTTACTTTATTTTCTTTCTTTTTTTTTTTTTTTGGTTTTTGGGCCACACCCGGTAATGCTCAGGGATTACTCCTGGCTATGTGCTCAGAAGTTGCTCCTGGCTTGGGGGACCCTATGGGAGGCCGGGGGATCGAATCACGGTCCATCCAAGGCTAGCGCACGCAAGGCAGGCACCTAACCTCTAGCGCCACTGCCCGGCCCCTTTATTATTTTTTTAACCCTTATCTTTTAAAAAAAATTTTTTATGATGGGGCTAGATGTTTTTTCTTGTTAAGTTCTGTCAGTACCTTGTATATCTTTGAGATTACCCCTTATATGACGGGTATTGGGTGAATCATTTTTCCCATTCTGTGAGTGGGTTTTGTATCCTAGGCACTATTTTCTTTAAGGTGCAGAAGCTTCTCAGTTTAATATAGTTTCATCTGTTTATCTCTGCTTCCACTTGTTTGGAAAGCTCTGTTTCATCCTTGAATATGCTCTTAGTTTCAATGTCATGGAGTGTCATACTTACATGTTGTTCTACATACCTTATAGTTTTAGGTCTGATGTCAATGTCTTTAATCCACTTGGATTTGAGCTTTGTGCATGGTGATAGATGGAGGTTTGAGATTGCTCTTTTTGCAACTGGCTGAGCAGTTGTCCCAACACCACTTTTTGAAGAGACTTTCCTTTCTCCATTTTGGATTCCTTGACCTTTTATCAAAGAGTAATTGATTGTATGTCTGAGGAACATTCTCTGAATAATCAAGTCTATTCCACTGATCTGAGGGTCTGTCTTTATTCCAATATTATGCTATTTTAATGAGTATAGCTTTGTAATACAATTTAAAGTTGGGAAAGTAATACCTCCCATATTCCTTTTCCCAAGGATTGCTCTAACTATTCACGGGTGTTTACTGTTCCAAATAAATTTTAGGAGTTCCACTTCTTTGAAGATATCTTTTTCTTGCCTAATAGCTATAGCAAGAACTTCCAGCACTATATTGAACAGGAGTGGTGTGAGAGAGCAGCTTTGTGTTGTAAAAAATTTTAGAGAGAAGGCTTTTAATTTATCTCCATTGATAATAATATTTTCCATTGTCTTGTGGTAGATTTTCTTGACTATATTGAGAAAAATTCCTTTCATTCTCATCTTGATAGAGTTTTGATCAAGAATAGGTGTTGGACCTTATCAAATGCTTTCTCTACATCTATTGATTTGATCATATGGTGTTTCTTTTTCTTTTTGTTGGTATGGTATATTATGTTGATTGATTTATGGATGTTAAACCACCTTATATTCCTGGAGTGAATCCTACTTGGTCGTGGTGTCTGACCTTCTTGATGAGGCATTGGATCGTATTTTCCAGAATTTTGTTGAGGATCTTTGAATCTGTGTTCATCAGGGATATTGATCTGTAGATTTCTTTTTTGGCAGCATCTCTGTCTAGTGTTGATATCAAGGTGATATTAGCATCATAAAAACAATTTGGGAGTGTCCTTGATTTTTCAATTTTATGAAAGGGCCTGAAGAGAATTGGTAGTAATTTCTCTTGAATAGTTTGAAAGAATACATTAGTAAATCCATTTGGGTTGGGCTTTTGTTTTTGGGAAGACATTTGATTACCATTTTAATTTCATCAGGAGGGATGGATCTATTTATATGTGCTATCTCATCCAGCTTAAACCATTAAAGATTGTAAGAGTCCACGAATTTATCCATTTCTCCCAGGTTCTCATGTTTTGTGGCATTGAATTTCTCAAAGTAGTCTCTAACTATACTTTGAATCTCTGCAGTATCTGCTGTGATCTCATCATTTTCATTCCTAATCCAGTGTATTAGATTTTTTCTCTCTATTTTTTTCTGTAAAAAATATGAAGAAAAAAATTTTAATTTTATGAAGCCAAACTTTTGAGAATCACAACTACTTGAGAGTTATGTTATAGAAGAATTATCTTTTATAAAAAAAAACCCTAAGTAATATTAGCAGACAGCATCTCATCAATTCAGGTTCTCTTCTATCTTTTTTTATTATTTTTTTAATTTTTAGTTATGTGAACAATGATGCAAAGAAAGAGGACAAGGTAAAGTTACAGTGGAAGGACAATCACCCAAAAACAGAGTTCTCAGAAGAAATCCCCCTGATGACACCTTAATTTTTAACTTACAGTCAAAGAACATTAAGAAAAATAAAAAAGAACCCATGTACATACTTTGTCCATTAAGACCCCAGATTGTAACATTATAACATTTCTTAGCGATACACAAAATCAATCTAAAGCCATAAAATTGATGTAACTCCTTAAACTTGAAGGCATAGTAGATTTTTACATTTCCATGCACATGCATATTAGTTTAACCTCAAAAGTTTAAGTGGGTATTTTTTCTCTTCTATCTTTTTAGTTTAGTACTCTCTCCTCAATTTCACTCAAAAGCCACATTTTCACCACATTTGGACATTCTTCTTCAAACTAGCAACATATTAGATTTTTGCAGATTTTACATATATTGTCTTTTAGAAGATCTCCTTCCTGCTTCCACTGCAGGAGTTCCAAGAATTGTGCTGCTATAATTATATCTCTGCTGTCAGTACAACCTCAGAGCTCCTCAAGGGAAGAGAATTTCTTTACCTTATTAATTTATATATATATATATATATTTAAATTTTTATTGTGGCCAAAGTGAATTACAAATCTTTCACAGTAATATTTAATATTTAAGGTACATAGTGACAATGAATTGGGGGCATTCCCACCACCAGTGACGTCCTTCCTCCACTCCTGTTCACAGCATACATTTTATAATATGTCCCATCTTTACCTCCCAGAATACTAGTATAACTGGTACCCACTTATACAGCTTGCTGTGGATTAGGTATAGATTCTGTTGTCCTTGACTTTGGGTTTGATGTTTGATGTTTCAATCATTTTTTATTTCCACTAAATGTTCATGCGAGTGTCTGGACCTGGTTCATTCATTTTCCCCCCTCAATTTATGAGGCTAAACAAGAAGATTTAAGCAATTTGGCTCTGTTGGAGATATAGAAAAAGAAAAAGGAAAAGAAGAAAGAAAAAGACAAACAAACAAAACCTAGAGGAGTCCTTCTAGGTGTTATATGTATCAATTTAGAAGAGGGAAGGGAAAATAGAAGAAAAAGGTAACAAAACAAACAAAAACCCACAAAGCCAACATGTCCCCTCAGCTCCTCCCAGTCACCAATCACACAGCAGAGCAGACTTCTCCACAGACAAAGGAGTCAGCTCTCTGCCTGTGTCCTTGATAGTCACTATGTTTTTCTTGTCCTTTTGGCCTGAGTGGCTCCAGGAGACAGTTTCTTGGTGGGGGGCCTTCTTAGCCCTCTGAGGAGAGCTTCAGGAGATCAGAGAATAAAAACACTCAAAGCCAACAGGTCCCCTCAGCTTCTCCCAGTCACCAGTCACACAGCAAAGTGAATGTCTCCACTGACAAATGAGTCAGTTCTCTGCCTGCATACCTGATAGCCAGTTTTCACTCTGTCTTTCTTGGCCTTTCGGCCTGAGTGGCTCCAGGAGACCATTACTTTGGTTTTTTTTTTCCGATGGCTGCATAGTATTCCATTTCTTTAGCCATTCATCTGTTGTCAGGCATCTGGGTCATTCACAGTTTTGGCTATGAAAAATAGCATTGCAATGAATACATGTGTGCAGAGGCATTAATATGCTGTGCTTTCTAAGGTATATTTTAAGGGAAGTATAGCTAGATCATACGAAAGCTCAATTTCCAATTTTTTGAGAAATATCCATATTGTTTTCCATAATGGTTGGACCAGTGTACTTGAAATCTTAGTATTAATGGAGCCAGCAATTTGGGTCTGGAGAGGGTTTGGGCTGTCAGAAATCTGGCACCAGCTGGAAGTAACATAACATAAAAGTATAAGATTCAGGTGAAACTGTCCAAATGTGGAGTCCTGGTTGCCACCACCAACGCCATTACTAAGGGTGCCTTAGCGCTGCAGGCTTGGAACAAACTCCAGCACAGAATCCCCAAAGGAAGCTGAGAGACTGAAGTGCCCTGGATAGGCCTGAACAGGGAGATTCCCAGTTGCTACCCAATGCAATTATTAAGAGTACCTGAGCACTGCGGGTTTGAAACCAACACCTGAGTAAGTTGGAGCCAAAGGAGTGTGGCCCCTTCGCTTTGCTTCCTGGCTGTTTGCATCTCTAGCAAATGAACTCCACCATAAAATGTAGGGATAAAACACAAAGCAAGCATGACAATGGGGAAACAATGCAAGCCAACATCAGAAATATTAAATGAAGATGGCAGCTCTGATTACCAAAAATATGCCAATCAACTAATTAGCCTCTCAGGAGAAGCTTAGAGTAGAAATATGGAGGATATTCATAGAACCTGAAGAAAGCATAGATCGAGCTCAATAGACCACAAAGACAGAAATCAGAAAAACCAGACTAAAATAACAGGACAGAAAAACCCAGTAGATGAAATAAAAACCTCAATAGAAAGCCTCTCCAACAGAGTAACAGAAGCTGAAGACAGAAGCAATGAGCTGGAATAAGAGATATGGAACAACTCTATACAGCAGAAGAGATTGGAAAAGAACTTTAAAGAAAATGATCAGACAATGAAAAAAATACTCAAGGAATGTGAGCTGATGAAAATTGAAGTCTTTGATAAATTCAACAGAGACAACTTAAGAATCATTGAAGTCACAGAGACCCAGGAAGAAAATACCTAGGTAGAATCAACAGTTAAGGACATCATTACTGATAAAATCCCAGAGCTAAAGACAGCATGCAACCAAATCCTACATGCCCTAAGAGTATCAGCTAAAAAAGACCCAAAGTAAAGCACCCTAGTCACAAAGACAAACCCCAATGACGGGGATAGAATACTGAAAGCAGCAATATCAAAAGGGAAATTACAAAGGAGCATCCTTAAGATTTACAGCAGACCTGTCACAAGAAACCCTCAAAGCCAGAAGGTAGTGGTGGGCTATAGTGACAAAACTCAACGAAATGAATGCTTCACCTAGCCAGACTGCACCATCCTGCACCCAGCCAGACTAACTTTCAGGTTTGAAAGAAGTATACATGGCTTCATAGGAAAATTAATAGCTTTGCAAGCACACATCAGAAAGGAAGAAGAGTCCTATATAAATAAGCTTAATGACACAGCTTTAAAAATTAGAAAATGATCAAAAAAAAAAGGTAGGCAGTAGAAAATAACAAAATTTAGAGCAGAAATCAATGAAGTGGAAATCAACAAAACAATCTGAAAGATCAATGAAGGAAAAAGCTGTTTCTTTGAAAAAATAAACAAGATTAATAAACCACTAGCAAAACTCACAAAGAAACACAGAGAGAAGGTATTCAATCATAATGGATACCATTTACGGTACTCATTATGACGATGCCTCAATAAAATACTCTGATTTAACCACTTCCTTTTGTTTATGTCCTCTTGTAGGACACAAACCTTATGATCATTCAGATTACTGGAACAGTCAATGGTGCACCACAAACCTATATACAGGCCCCAATCATCAAAAAGATTTTGGCAAATTATTACTTCCTTTTTTATTAATAATTTTTATTTTGAACAAAGTGGATTACAAATCATTCACAGTAATATTTCAGGTACATAGTGACATTGAATCAGGGGCATTTCCACCACCAATGCTGTCCTCCCTCCACCCTTGTTCCCAGCATGCATCCCATACCGCCCCTTCTTTGCCCCCCAGGCTGCTAGTATATATAAGTGGTCCCTTCTGTGTCTAGCCTGTTGCAGATTGGGTATAGATTCTGTTGTGGTTGGCTTTGGATTTGATGTTCAAGTTTGATCATTTTTTTTATTTCTAATCAATGTTCATACAAATGTCTGGTCTTGATGCCCTCCATTATTTCCCCCTCAATTGGTGAGGCAGAACAAGATAATTCAAGTTATTTGGTACTGTTTGAAGGTAAGGAAAAAAAAGAAAAGGAGGGGGGGCGAAAATTTTATTTTCTTCTTTCCTTCTCTCCTCTTTTTTCCCCTCTACTTTTCTTTTTCTTTCTCCTTTATTCTTCTTCATCAATTCCAACTATGTTTAACAATGCCCTCACTGTCAGTTGTTCCTTAGGAAAAGTACCTCTATATCTAAGATGCAGAGAATGATACTATTAAGGGTAGTCACATCTTATAGTCCTCACTACCACACTGCTTAGTACCCTTGATGCAAAACTGTGGTTATCCTATAAAAGCTCCAGCCACTATGTAATCGAAACCCTTATGTAGCAAAGCCCACCCTCGTAAAGAAGGAAGAGCCTTAAAAGTGGAAAACTTTCCAACACCGTCACACCAGCCCAATCTTTTTAAACTTATTTTTACAGTATTTACTTCTTTTTTCTTCTCTCTTATCTTTTGTTTCCCCTTCTTTCTATCCTAATCTGTATATCAGTCAACTACTTATCTTTTTTATCTCAATTATTTCTTAAGAGCTCAGACCCAAACTGTAAGGGTCAAGCCTCCAACAACAATCCAGGGGCAGATCACTAATGTTTGTTTTTAAATGGGCATGAGTTTGTAGACAGTGGACTCCTCTCTGATGGCCAAACTTAAAATGTAAACAATCCATGCCCAAGGTGTATAAAACCCCTTTTATATATTATTCCTCCTCCCTTCAGAAATCCTTCTATCCTCTCATCCCCCATTCCTGATCCATTATGATTCCTTGTTTAACTCTCCTTGCCCTCAGTTCTTAGCCCATTAGGTACTGAGACCAATATCCTGCCCCAATAAACCATCACCCAGCTCTCAAAGTGAAAGAACACCCTCTCAGCCCCACATCTCGTGCCTCAGCAAGAAACTACAACCAACACTCGTACTGACTCAAGCTTTGTGGCCCTTCTTCTTACCTTTCCAAATGTGGACAATTGCATGCTACGGTTTCATCTCCAGAAGGCTTCCCAGCCCAAGGACACTACTTGATCCCTTATGGCTGCAAATTACTTCTCAAACTCAACAAGACCACGATGTGTGATGAAAATGTGCCATGGACTTCAACCCCCAGAAGAATATCTCAAAAGACTTAATGGGGAAGCCTATCTTTCCTTTATATGTTTAATACCTCTATAAAATTCCTCCTAGTCTATATATTCCCAAATGTAAGGTAGCCTTTAAACACCTTTTTGTCTTTAAAAATATATTTAAAAATAAATTATTTACTTTTTAGTATATATTCTAAGATTAATTTTTTCTCTTTAACTTAACCTTTTTTGGCTTTGCTTGGTATGAAAACATACAAGAAAAAGTATTGCCTGGGATGAAAGCTCAGGTCAAAACCAGGGCACAAAGATTCTATAGCATGACAATCTTACCCCAAATGCACCAACAATATAATATGGCACCATTCCTTTTTGCAAAGGCTTACTAAAAAGTGGGGGTGGGGGATATGTATAGAAACAAGCTCTTATCTACTAGAGATAAAAACCCATACATTTTATAATACAAGGGCGCCTCCCATCCCGAACATGTTTCATGTGGACCTAACTTAGATCCAATCCGAGACCTAGACTTCATACATAGAACTGACACTGTTCCCTGCAGCAACACCAGAAACCAAGCACCCCCTGGGAAATTCTTACTACCTATCTAGAATCAACTTACACCAGTTTTGATATGACATCCTGACAAAGAAAAAAAAAGAGCAATAACTTCATCTAAGAGCAGAAAGTCCTAACAGTAAGCTGAAATCAGTAGACATGTCGCCCTTTGACCTATGCAAAGACCAAGATTACCAACTACTGGAAACTTACATTGACAGCCAAGACTGAGTGGTACTTACCCTGGAACCAATAAAGAAGACCCTAACCTAGGATTCTGTCTAGGATCTGTACAAAAACCAAGATCTCCAATCCCAGAGGTCTGATGGTAACAACTGCGATGGAATAGAACTTCTGAAATCATAATTTAAAAACTATTCAGGGTAATAAGAAACTACTTTGAAAAAAATCTAATACACTGGATTAGGAATGAAAATGGGGAGATCACCACAGATACTGCAGAGATTCAAAGTGTAGTTAGAGATTACTTTGAGAAACTCAATGCCACAAAACATGAGATGCTCCTCACCACTAAACATCAGGGAGATGCAAATCAAAACAACGATGAGATACCATCTCACACCACAGAGATTGGCACACATCACAAAAATGAGAACAATCAGTGCTGGTGGTGATGTGGGGAGAAAGAAACTCTTATCCACTGCTGGTGGGAATGCCCTCTAGTCCAACCTCTATGGAAAGCGATATGGAGATTCCTCCAAAATCTGGAAATTGAGCTCCCATTCGACCCAGCTATTCCACTCCTAGGGATATACCCTAAAAACACAATACAAAAACCCCTTCCTCACACCTATATTTATTGCAGCACTATTCACAATAGCAAGGCTCTGGAAACAACCAAGATGCCCTTCAACAGATGAATGGCTAAAGTAACTGTGGTACATATACACAATGGAATATTAAGCAGCTGTCAGGAGAGATGAAGTCATGAAATTTTTCTATACATGGATGTACATGGAATCTATTATGCTGAGTGAAATAAGTCAGAGGGAGAGAGAGACACAGACTATTCTCACTCATCTATGGGTTTTAAGAAAAATAAAAGTCATTTTTGCAACAATCCTTAGAGACAATGAGAGGAGGGCTGGAACTTCCAGCTCAGTTCATAAAACTCACCACAAAGATGGTGAGTGCAGTTATAGAAATAACTACACCGAGAACTACTATAGTCATGTGAATAAATGAGGGAACTGAAAAGCCTGTCTAGAGTACATGTGGGGGTGGAGTATGATGGAGGGAGATTTGGGACATTGGTGGTGGAATGTTGCACTGGTGAAGGGGGTGTTCTTTACATGACTGAAACCTAATCACAATCATATTTGTAATCAAGATGCTTAAATAAGATATTATAAATAAAAAAGAAAATTACTTTATAGTACACACATAACTTTACATTATGTTTTAAAAAAAAAAGAAAGAAAAAGTATGGAGATAATGTAGAGATCCAAAGGGTAATCAGAGACTACTTTGAAAAACTCTGCTACTAAACATGAGAACCTGGAAGAAATGGATCAATTCTTGGACTCTTATAACCTTCCATGGTTAAGTAAGGAGGATGTAGCATATGTAAACTCCCCCATCACTATTGAGGAAAACCGAAACTGTAATTAACTGTCTGCCTAATAAGAAAAGGCCAGGCCCAGATGGATTTACTAATGTATTCTTTAAAATCTTTCAAGAGGAACTACTCCAATTCTAGCCAGGCTCTTTCATGAAATTGAAAAAAAAGGGAACACTTCCAAATAGCCTTTATGAAGCCAACATCACCTTGATAACAAACTCAGACAGAGATACTGCCAATAAAGAAAATTACAGACCAATATCCCTGATGAACACAAATGCAAAGATCCTCAACAAAATTCTTGCAAATAAGATCAAATGCCTCATCAAGAAGATCATTCACTACGATCATGTAAGTTTCATCCCAGGAAAGCAAGGACGGTTTAACATCTGTAAATCTATCAACATAATACACAACAACAACAACAAGAAAAATATAAATAACATGGTCATATCAATAGACTCAGAAAAAGCATTTGATAACATCCAACAGTCATTCTTGATAAAAACTCTCAGCAAGATTGGAATGAAAGGAGCCTTTCTCAATATAGTTAAGATCAATTACCTACCACAGCCAATGGAAAATATTATCCTCAATGGAGAAAAACTAAAAGCCTTTCCTCTAAAATCTGGTACAAGACAAGGCTTCCCACTCTCATCACTCCTCTTCAACATAGTACTGGAAGTGCTTGCTATAGCGATTAGGCAAGAAAAAGATATTAAGGGCATCCAAATAGGAAAGGACGAAGTCAAGTTCTCACCATTTGCACATGACTTGGTACTCTACTTAGAAAACCCTAAAGACTCTACCGAAAAGTTTCTAGAAACAATAGATTCATACAGCATGGTGGCAGGCTACAAAATTAACACACAGAAATCAATGACCTTTTTATACACCAATAATGAGAGGGAAGAGATGGAAATTAAGAAGGCAATTTCATTCACATTAGTGCCACACAAAAGTCAAATATCTTGGTTCAACTTGAACAAAGACGTGAAGGAGCTATACAAGGAAAACTATAAAGTCCGGCACCAAGAAATAAGAGAGGACACACAGAAATTGAAACACATACCCTGCTCACGGATTGGCAGAAATAACATCATTAAAATAGCAATACTCCCCAAAGAATTATACAGATTTAATGCGATCCCTCTTTAAGGTACCCATGACATTCTTCAAAGAAGTGGTTCAAACACTTTTGAAATTCATTTGGAACAATAAACACCCTCAAATAGCTAAAATAATCCTAAGGAAAAGGAATATGGGAGGCATTACTTTCTCCAACTTTAACCTGTATTACAAAGCAATAGTTATCAAAACAGTATGGTATTAGAATTAAGACAGACCCTCAGATCAGTGGAATAGGCTTGAGTACTCAGAGAATGTTCCCCAGACATACAATCACCTAATTTTTGACAAAGGAGCAAGAAACCCTATGTGAAACAGGGAAAACCTCTTCAACAAATGATGTTGGCAGAACTGGTTAGCCACTTGCAAAAAAGCGAACATAGACCCCCAGCTAACATCATGTACTAACGTAAAAATCCAAATGTTTAAAGACCTTGATATCAGACCGGATACCATAAGGTATATAGAACAACACGTAGGTAAATCACTCCATGATATTGAGACTAAAGGCATCTTCAAGGAGGAAACTGCACTTTCCAAAAAGTGGAAGCAGTGATAAACAGATGGAAATACATTAAGCTTAGAAGCTTCTGCACCTCCAAAGAAATAGTGCCCAGGATACAAGAGCCACCCACCGTGTGGAAGAAACTATTCACCCAGTACCCATCAGATAAGTGGCTAATATCCAAAATATACAGGGCACTGACAGAAATTTACAAGAAAAAAACATCTAATCCCATCAAAATATGGGGAGAAGAAATGGACAATTTGATTAAAAAAGTAGAAATACAAATGGTCAAAAGGCACATGAAAAAATGCTCCTCATCACTAATTATCAGGGAGATGCAAATCAAAACAATGATGAGATACCATCTCACACCATAGAGATTGGCACACATCATAAAAAAATGAGATCAATCAGTGCTCCCGGGGATTGGAGAGAAAGTAACTCTTACCCACTTCTGCTGGGAATGCCGTCTAGTCCAACCTTTATGGAAAGCGATATGGAGATTCCTCCAAAAACTGAAAATTGAGCTCCCATTTATCCAGCTATTCCACTCCTAGGGTTATACCCCAGGAACACAATAATACAATAGCCAGACTCTGATAACAACCAGGATGCCCTTCAACAGTTGAATGGCTCAAGAAACTGTGGTAGATATACACAATAGAATATTATGCAGCTATCAGGTTGGATGAAGTCATAAAATTTTCCTATCCATGGATGTACATGAAATCTGTAACCCTGCACCTATTCTTTGTGTACAAGAAAACCCTCCCAGAAATGGTAGGGTTCTTGGAAATGTTAGATAAGACCTTTGATCAGAAGGGCACGGAGAATTTACCTGGATGGAGATCAGAAGAGAAAAGATGGCTGAAAGGAGTTAAGAGTCAGTACAAGCTAAGGGTGGTATGTGCTTAAATAGGTTTATGATATAGGCCACACATTTGATGGCCAGGGCAAATAAAACTGATATTTCCTGATGCCTGTCTCTGGAGGATTTTTCTACCTGCTGCAACCACCTAAACTTGCAGACCCGCCGGCTGATGGAGTTGGAGCCACGTGGCCTGGGATGGCAGAGAAAGGCTCCTCCATTCCATTCCATACATCCCCATCCAGCCTCATCATTAATTTTTTTTTACTTTTTGGGTCACACCCAGCGGTGCTCAGGTGTTACTCCTGGCTGTCTGCTCAGAATTAGTTCCTGGCAGGCACAGGGGACCATATAGGACACCGGGACTCGAACCAACCACCTGTGGTCCTGGATCGGCTGCTTGCAAGGCAAACGCCGCTGTGCCATCTCTCCAGGCCATCATTAATTATTTTAATCAACAGAATCTACTATGCTTAGTGAAATAACTCAGATGGAGAGAGATAGACACAGAATAGTCTCACTCATTTGTGGGTTTTAAGAAAAATAAAAGACATTTTTGCAACAATTATCAGAGACAAAGAGAGGAGAGCCTGAAGTTCCATCTCATTTTATGAAGCTCACCAGAAAGTGGTGAGTGCAGTTAGAGAAATAACTACACTGAGAACTATCATAACCATGTGAATGAATGAGGGAAATGGAAAGCCTGTCTAGAGTACAGGTGGGGATTGGGTATTGTGGAGGGAGATTTGGGACATTGTTGGTGGGAATTTTGCACTGGTCTAGAGGGGAGTTCTTTACATGACTGAAACCTAACCACAATCATGTTTGTAATCAAGGTTTTTAAATAAAATAAAATAAAATAAAATAAAATAACAAAATAAAAAAGAAGAAATAAAAAAGAAAAAGAAATAAAAATTTAAAAGTGTTGTTATTAAAAGAAAAAGGAAAAAGGTTAAAACTAAAAGATAGCTAACTAAATGGAAAAATATTCTCATTTAATATTTTAGATAAGAGCATTTTATCAATGTATATAAAATATTAACAAATCAAATTCAAAAATGCTATCAATAAATGGGAAAATGAAATGAACAGAAGTTTCTCAGAGGAAGACAAGAAGATTCACAATAGGCATATTTCAAACTACTCTGCATCATTTATCATGAAAAAAAAAATCCAAATCAATACAGCAATGAGAGGGCAGAGAGATAGCACAGCATTTACCTTGCACATAGCCTACTCAAGTTTGATCCTCAGTATCCTATATTGTCACAAACTGATTAGTCCTAACACTAAAAAATCTCTGGGGTCCCTTAAAAAGTGGATGTACAGACTTTTCTTTGGAATACAGAGCCCAAAGACTTAAGTTGGGTTCAAGCTCTGTTCCATTTATTCAAAGCAAAACGTGAAATACTTACAATGTCAAGTGTATTTCTTGTCAAAGCAAATTTTCAGACAAAAGTAATTTTCAGAAAAATGCACAGATGCAAATTATTCAAGGCCTATTCTCACACAGGGCAGTTTAAGTCTTGAGCTGCTTTTATTCTCTGAGATTGTCTGCCAACAAGGTCAGTTCCCAGTGACTAGTATTGTTTTGGCCTTATTACAATTCATGCATTTGGAACTGGGTTTGAAATGTTAACCATTGATATGACTACATATAAGCTAACAACAAAGATAGATTTGAGAACAGTAATTATTCTGTAAGACTAAAAGAATATTTGAATCTATGCAAATGTCCCTAATGGGATGTGTTTATAAATTTGAGTAACCTTTAAGAGAACTTTAAGAAAAGTGATGATTATTCTGTAGGACTAGATGAAGAATATTTGACTTCATGCAAATGTTAAATTAGTAATCTTTAGAATGTTAGTTGACATTGTGTCTCAATTAATATTTTTGCTACATCCCCTTTTTTTCTGAATGCCTCATAAACAGGCAACCAAGGTGTTTCAGGGCCCTAATGCCTGTGAGTACAGGTTTTTATCCAAGCCTTCTTTCTGACAGGTGCTACTTTTTATATGCCCTCTCTCTGAGTACAGGCAACGAAAAGTTCCTGCAATAGTAGATAGATATTTGAAAAGACACTCCCTCATGGAGTTAAGGCCTTTTAAACTTAATGCCTTCCTGGTCTCAGGGTCTGTTTACAAGGGGAATGATGTAGCATCATACAGTCCCCCTGAGTCCTCCTGGGGTAATTTATGAGCACAGAGCCAAGACTAAGCCCTGAGCACCTCTCCCCAAAATAAAGTAATGAACTATCCTCTCACACCATTGAGAATGGCACATATCAAAAATAGCAGGAACTCAGGATAGGTGCAATAGCAGAGCATTTGCTTTGCACAGAGCTAACCTAAATTTAATCCCTATATGTCCTATATGTCCTCCTAAAACTGCCAGGAGTGATTCTGAGCAGAGTAGGGAGTAACCCTTGAGCACCATTGAGTTTGGCCCCAAAATCAAAAAAGAAAAGAAAATAGTAGAAGCAATTCGTGTTGGTGGTGGTGTGGTTCTAAAGGAACTCTCATTCATTGCTAGTGAGAATTTTATCTGATTCAATCCCTGTGGTAAATGGTGGAAGTTTCTCAGAAAACTTAGAACTGAGATAGCATGGAGGTAAGGCATTTGCCTTTCATGCAGAAGGACGATGGTTCGAATTCCGGCATCCCATATTGTCCCCTGTGCCTGCCAAGAGCGATTTCTGACCTTGGATCCAGGAGTGACCACTGAGCTTTGCCGGGTGTGACCCAAAAACAAAAACAAAAGAAATTAGAACTGAGGTCCATATTACCCAACACTTCCTCTTTGGGGTATGCATACCCAGGACATAAAAACATTCACATTCATTCAAAAAGACATATGTGCACCATTATTCATTGCTGTAAATTAACAATAATTAAGATATAGAAACAACCTGGAGTCCACAGACAGATATGGATTATGAAGATGTGGTACATATGCACAATGCACTAAACAGCTGCAAGAACCGAAGAAATTATGCAATTTGATGAAATTTGATTGCAACTGGAAGATTTAAGCAAAGTAAGCCAGAAGTAGAGAGACAAACACAGGATGATCTTAACAGTGGTATATAAAATAGATATTTTGGGAAATGTAATATAGTAAAGGTGGGATGCCTATATTATCCTTGGCCCCGGTGCCTAAGGAAGAAAAAACAGAAAAGAACAAATTCAAGGCAAGAAGGAACAAGATGAGAAAGGTAAGTAATGAGTGAATAAGGCTCTGGTTGTCAGTTATGGGAGAGCAGTAAAGCTATACAACCATAGCATAGACTCAACAACACTGAAAATATGATATCTAAGATGAAACCATTGAACTTTATGTACTTATGAAGGTGGCAGGGGGATGAGGGAGGTTAGTTGGTGGCGGGGATGATGATGTATGGGAGAACTGGTGATGGAATTAGATAGTGATGGTGGGATTATTATTGAAATATTATATACATAAAATTCAACTCAATAACTTTGTAAACCTTGGTTATTTATTTAAATAAAAACTTAAGTTTTTTCATAGCAAAAGAAATGTAGGCTAAAACTAAAAGGTACTCAAGTGAAAATGCAAAATTATTTAAACAAAACACATCAAATAAAGAGGTAATATCAAATACATGAAACACAAAGATAATAATAAAAACTCCAAATAACTATAAAGTATTTGAGAAAATAGATATTTATGAAGAGTGCATCTGTATGTCCCTCAATTCCTTTGAGGGAAATCCAAACCAAGATGAACATAGTGGGGCTGGAGAGATAGCATGGAGGTAAGGCATTTGCCTTTTATGCAGAAGGTCATTGGTTCGAATCCCGGCTCCCATATGGTCCCCGGAGCCTGCCAGGAGAGATTTCTGAGAGTGGAGCCAGGAGTAACCCCTGAGCACTGCCGGGTGTGACCCAAAAACCAAAAAAAAAAAAAAAAGGTGAAATAATGTATCATATTATCATATTATACCAGTGAGAAAAGCACATATAAAATATTTTCAACAATTTGTGTTGGCATGAATGCAGTGATAATACATGGTTAGAATTTCATCTGCTTTAGTTTTATTGGAAAATTGTAGATATTTTTCAGAGAAGTAAGAATAGAGCTGCCATAAGACTCATCAATTCCCTTTCTTAATATCTATTCCAGAGACACAAAAATCATTCATTCAAAAGGACATATGCAAAACATTATTCACTGAGATATTTGGTACAGTAGCTAGACTAGAATTGACTTAGATATCCAACAATATATTAGAGAATATTGAAGATATGACACATATATTCAATGGAGTACTGCAAGAAATGATAAAAATCATATAATTTTCTGTAACTTTAATGTAACTGTAAGATATTAAACTAAGTAAATTAAGTCAGAAGAATTGGGAGGTCTCATTTATCTGTAGTATACAGAATAATAGAAGTAATTACAAATGAAGGGATACCTAGATTACCTTTGATTCTAGATTATAGAAATGATAAGGACAGTTAAAGAAAGATATTAATATATGAAGTAAGAAAAGAGAAGTGGGAAATAATAGGAGCACAGGGATTGACCTTGGATACACCAGAGGTGGAGATGTGGAGATGTATACACACACACACACACACACACACACACACACACACACACACACATATGGACCACAAAGTCAACAACACTGTTTTCAGGAAACCTAGTCTACAATAGCCAAACTTAAAAATATATTGATTAAGGACTCCGGGTTCAAGGAAGGAAGAATGGGAGGGATCCAGAGATATGGGGGAAGGAAGTTACACTGGAGGTGGGTTTGATATTGTCCAGTATGTTTGCAACTTTTCTATGAACTGCATTGTACTCACATATCTTAATAGAAAAGGAAGAGAGATAGGAACTGGCGAGATAATACAGCAGGTAAGGCACTTGATTTAAATGGGACCAACCTGGGTTTAATCCCTTGTACAATATATAGTCTCAAAGACTCAGGGTATGATCCCTGAGTGAAGACTGAGGAGGAAGCTCCAACACAGCCATGGTGCTAGGCATGGTCCTCCCCACAAAAAAAAAAAAAAAAACTAATTAAAAAATAAAAACAGAAGAGAGTATGGGGTGTCTAACAATTACTAAAATACAATTCTGTATGGGTCTCTCTAGGTCATGAGTAGGCAAGAAAAGTTTGAGAAAACCTAATTAAAAGTCAGATGTATGGGCCAGAGAGGTAACACAGTGGTAGGGCATTTGCTTGCAAGCAGCCAATCCAGGACAGATGGTGGTTGGAATTCTGGCATCCCATATGGTAGTTGAGCCTGCCAGGAGCAATTTCTGACTGTAGAGCCAGGAGTAACCCCTGAGTACCACTGGGCATGACCCCAAAGAAAAAAATAAAAGTCAGATATATGTAAAGGTCAAATCAGAAAAAACTGAATATGTCAAAGTTGATCTAAGATTGAACATCTTCTATTCACAAATCTATTCAGTTAGTATTAGTTCTATTTTTTGTAGGGAATATATAGATATTAAACCTCAAGAGGTGACTCATGAAAAAAATAACTGTAACCAAAAAAATTACAACATAGATCAGAATACTTTAAATGTCACAAGAGCCAAAAATACCATCTGGGCATTTCCAGATGCAGAGTCCAAGAATCTCTCATGAACTATGTTGATTTTATAGTACCATACAGTGATGGAAACAGATAAATGTCCAACTGTGTCATAAGAAAGAAGAAAGAAAGGAAAGAAAGAAAGAAAGGAAGAAAGAAAGAAAGAAAGAAAGAAAGAAAGAAAGAAAGAAAGAAAGAAAGAAAGAAAGAAAGAAAGAAAGAAAGAAAGAAGAAAGAAAGAAAGAAAGAAAGAAAGAAAGAAAGAAAGAAAGAAAGAAAGAAGAAAGAAAGAAAGAAAGAAAGAAAGAAGAAAGAAAGAAAGAAAGGATAAAGAAAGAAAGAAAGAAAGAAAGAAAGAAAGAAAGAAGAAAGAAAGAAAGAAAGAAAGAAAGAAGAAAGAAAGAAAGAAAGAAAGAAAGAAGAAGAAAGAAAGAAAGAAAGAAAGAAGAAAGAAAGAAAGAAAGAAGAAAGAAAGAAAGAGAAAGGAAGAAAGGAGAGAGAGAAAGGAAGAAAGGAAGGAGAGAAAGAAAGACAGAAACAAAGAAAGAAAGGAAGGAAGGAAGGAAGGAAGGAAGGAAGGAAGGAAGGAAGGAAGGAAGGAAGGAAGGAAGGAAGGAAGGAAGAAAGGAAGGAAGGAAGGAAGAAAGAAAGGAAGAAAGAAAGAAAAGGAAGGAAGGAAGAAAGAAAAGGAAGGAAGGAAGGAAGGAAGAAAAGGAAGGAAGGAAGAAAGAAAAGAAAGGAAGGAAGGAAGAAGGAAAGAAAGTAGGAAAGAAAGAAAGGACGGAGGGAGGAAGAAAGAAAGAAAAGTGAGGAAGGAGGGGGGAAGGCAGGAAGGAAGGAGGTAAGGAAGAAAAAAGAACTTAAAATCTTGAAGCTTAGAAAATTGAGATAGTCACTTGGCCCATCAAGCACAAGGTAAAAATATCGTACAATGGAAAATGCACATAACTTGCATATCTGCCAATCCCAGGTTCAATCCCTGGCATCCCATTTATACTCCCAGGCCCACGGGCCAGAAATCATAACTGATGGAAATTGGAGACTGTGACCCAGAAGCCTAAAAACCAGAAAACGAGGTATCAGATGTCCTTCAACTGACCTCTGACAGAGGAGCTAAGCAGAACTTCTCGGCACTTGATCAAATAACATATCTCAGCTCTATTGCAGCATCATTCTCTTAAATGCAATTTGAACTTCTTTACGTTTTATTCTAGGGAAAACACAGTTATGTTGCCAAAGCTATTTGAAAATCTAAAGAGTACCGTGTTGTCGTTTTAACTAGTAAATATAGGGAATAATCTAGCAGTGTTCACATGAAATTTGTTCCAGACACTAGAAGACATTAAATGCCCATAAAAATACTTTTAGACATGAAAAATTATGTTTCATAGAATAATTTAGTATTACAATTAAATAATTATTAGTAGTAGTAATAATAATTATTAGTAATAGTATTATAATTAAATAATGTTAACAGAGAGGCCAGATAATTAGTCCAGCAGGCAAGAAGCTTTCCTTTCATACAACTTACCCAGATCTGATCCCATTAATATATATGGGATGTGATCATTGAAAGAGTGATCATTGGGCAAAAAAAAAACAGAAATAAGCTTTGTGCATTACCAGGGGTGGTGCAAATACCAAACCAAAATGAACATTAACAGAAATAAATGGCTTATAAAGTGACATTTGGGTTCGAACCTTGGGAGAGAGAAAACAGGCACAGACACATCATCAGATTGAGAAAGCAGAAGATATGAGGTTATTGTGTAACCTCCTGAAATTTATTTGGAAAAATAAAACTCTTAAATACCTAAAGCTTACTTTGGCAAAAAGATGAGAGAGGCATCACTTTCCCCAACTTCAAAGTGGTTACAATTAAAACAAGCATGGTGATTGGAATAAAGACAGACACTCAGATCCATAGACAGACCACCAAGTATAAAATCAGTTAATCTTTGATAGAGAGAAAAAATTGAAGCAATAAAAGTTTTCTCAATAAGTGGTATTGGGAAAACTGTTCAGCTACATGCCAAAAAATAACTCAAACCTCTTTCTAATGCCATGCCAAATCAAAATTCATTAAATAACTTGATATCAGATCTGAAACTATAAGGTTCATGGAAGAACTCTCCTTGGCACTGAAGCATTAGGCATCTTTAAAGATGAAACACTTCTGACAAAACAAGTGAAAATAAATGGGGCTACATTAAAATAAGATGTTTCTGCATCTCAAAGGAAACTATGACCACCATAGAATGGGAAAGTCTTTGTATCTGATATAGATTCAGTGTACAAGATATATGGCACTGGTAGTTCCAATTGGATTAAAACATGGGGCAAAGAGATGAACAGAAACTTCATCATAGAAGAAATACTGATGGTCAAAATGCATACAAAAAATGCTCCACAGCATTAACCATCAAGGAGATGAAAATCAAAACAATGAAATATTATCTCACATCTTTCACACCACAGAAACTTTTGTACATAAAATAAACCAAGAACAACCAATACTGGCATGGATACAAAGAGTAAAGGACTAGAAATTGAGTTCCCATATCACCCAACAATACCACTCCCATGAATATATACCCTAAAGGCCGAAAAACACAATGCAGAAAAGGCATCTGCACTCCTATGTTCATTACAGCACTATTCACAGTAGCTAGAATTTGGAAGAGACTCGAGTGTTCAAGAAGAGATAAGTAGATAAAGAAACCATGGTACATCTCTACAGAATGGAATGCTATGCAATTATTAGGAAAAATTAAGTCCTGAAATATGCTTATACATGGATTTATATGGAAAGTATTATGGTAAGGGAAATGATTCAGAGGAATAGATATAGAATGATTACACTTATTTGTGGAATATCTTTAAAAAGATAATTTTCAAAGACAAAGATAATTTCTAATTACAATATAGATGAGACCAAGGAGACTCAGGAAAGCTTCCCACAAAGAGTAGAAGAGTGCAATTAAAGCAAAGAAAGGACCACTGTGACAATGCTAGTTGATTACTGGAAATTATTATTGGAAATGAACTGGATGATGAAAGGAGGTAAAGTGATATGTTTGAGACCCCTTCAGAAACACAAATCACAAATCACAGTGTCTAAAAGAATAAAAAAAAGAAAAAATAGATAATGAGAGAGCAAAGAAAAATGTCTGCCATAGAGGCAAATGGGGAATACAGGGAAGAAGGCAGGGAAGGAGGTGAGAGAGCAACAGGGTACATTGGTGGTGGAAAATGTGCACTGGGGAAGGCATGGGTGTTGGATATTATTTGACTAAAACCTAATCATGAACAACTTTGTACCTATATCACATGCTGACTTATATTTTAAAAAATTATATTAAAATGAGGCATCTGACTTCCTCTTGCAGTATATACTTATACTTCTATTCAGTATGAAATGACAATGTAGTTTTCAAACTCTGTGTGACAATATTTGTCACAGAATTTATTATTCTAGGCTGGATTCCAGCCCCAGGTGACCAGGCCTGAAGCAGGGGTGCCGTGAGAATTAAGAAAATGAGGCAAACATGAGAGAAAATTATGGGGTCAGGAGACTAGCAGCCCTCACTGTCTTTCATGTGGGACATTTATTGTACAGGAATAATCAATGTGGGAGGAAGGGCAGATAACAGGTAAATTCCTATTTAGTGCTAACCAAGCCTAAGGGGGTGGGGTTACATTTTATTAAGGGATGTGTAATGAAATAGGAATTCAAGGCAAAAATTTCTGAAGAATCTCCAGATTCTCCTGGAGAAGTAGCAAATAAAAGAGTAAATACATGACTCCTGCCTGCAGGGCATTCATGATGGATGCCCTGATTCCGATAATTTAGAAATTAAGAGCCCTTAAATCACTTATTTCTGCCCCTCTCCTCAGTTTATCAATTCTCTAGCTAAACAATTATTTCTTGGGTGTTTGTAATATCCAACTATTTTGTTTCCAAAGTATAATGGTAGGAACACACAAATCTCTCCAAAAATAAATTTAAATTTTTATAAAACTAGATTTTTTTGACTGGAAAAGTGTACAGTGAGAAAGGTGCTTGCATTGCAAGTGGCCAACAATGATTTGTTCCTTGCTCAGCTCTCTCCATGAACCTTCAAGCCTACCAGGAATGACTTCTCAGTGCAGAGCCAAGAGTACACCCTGAATGCCATCAGGTGTGGTTTCAAGACAAACAAACAAGCCTGAATAATTTCAACATATTGAGCATAGGGACAATATTTTTATTAGTCATAGGCTTTGCGATTTCAGCAGTTTCACTATTAAAGTATTCAATATTTTTACTGTAAAATTAATGCTAATTTCTCTGCTCCATTTCATTTTATACTTTCATTTTTATCCTACCAATCTTGTAAAACTGAAAACCACACTAATTGTCAAAATACACTTCTTAATCACTACTCATTTTCTGAGTTTGATGTTGCAAAACACCAACATAAGCTCAAAACCTTATTCTTGTAATAAGATAAGGAGATAAATAAGCTGTTATTTATTTTTCATCCTTTTTCTTTATTTATTTTTCATATCTTTTAATTTTGGTGTACATTTGGCAGCGCTCAGGGTTTACTTCTGGCTCTGTGCTAATTTGTGCTAATCCTGGCAGATTTGAGGACACCAATTGAAGTTCCAGGCATAGATTCCAGGTTGGTTGTATGCAAGCAGATCCCCCTATCTGCTATACTCTCTCCAAACTTCATCTTATTTTTTAGCAGAATGAAGGACACAGTTTATTTTTTCCAGTTATAAAGTTTTATTTTGGTGTTAGAAGAATGTATTTTTATATCATAGATAAATACAATCTCATATAAATTACATAAAATATCCTTGGAAGGAGTCTGAAAGCATTCCATAGATGAGCGCTGTTTATTTAAAAGCTGAATTTTTTTTCTTATAACTAAAGTGATCTTTTTTATTTCATTTGATATAATTGTGTCTCTGAAATTTCCTTAGTAATTAATTGCTTCACACTAAAGGAAATCTCATTATCAGACAAAATTAGAAAGTTCTTTTCCAAGATTCTTTCCTCAATATAAGTCAGTTATTGCTACTTTATAATCTATATAAAAATGATGGTGTTCAGGATCCAAAGAGATAGCACAGGGGTAGGTATTTGCCTTGCATGCAGCCGATCCAGGAAGAATGGTGGTTTGAATCCCAACATTCCATATGGTCTCTATGCCTGCCAGTAGCGACTTATGAGAGCAGAGCCAGGAGTAACCCCTGAGCACCGCCGGGTGTGATCTCCCAATCATGGTGTTCACTCAAAGCCTTGGTGTAGTTGCTTTCTATACATTTCTTTTTCTATTTACTAGTTATTTTCAAGAAGTTTTTCCCCTTTTTAATCAACAACAAAACATAAGTAAAGTTGGGATTGAATAAAAGATCCTGATATAAGAAATACTACAACAGTATTTTTGTTTAAAAGTTTAGAGAAATTGAAGAAATGGTAGTACAAAGGACAAATAACAGATCCATGATAGAATGAAAATTGAGGTAATAGAAAAGTCTGTAGTTATTTAAGAAGAAATGTAAAAAGAACACCTTTACCATAAATACCAGAACACAGAACAAAATCAGTGGCTAAATGGACTCTAGAACTAGTACAAACCCCAGTGCATGAAGCTTTCTATCACATAAACAGGGGAAGGAACTATTGAACATTTTGGTAAGGATAGATTTAGATATGAAGGAAACCTCCAAAGGAGGTCTCAACCAATGCAGAGGAGAACCAACTGGAGTATCTCTAAATAGAATATCAATAAACAGAATTCCTGTAGAGAGAAAAGTTAATGCCCAGTACAAAAAATAATGCCAAAATTTTAGTCACTTACTTATGAAACTAAAATATTACAAAGAGCATCAGGAGTAATCCCTGAAAGGTCATAACTTCATTTTAGAGATCGAATTAAATAGCAGTTCCGTTCAGAACAGAAACCCGTCATGGTTGAATTATAATTTTAATTTCCCTATTTCCTCACTTGTTTCATCATCAATCTTCCTGAAGGAATAAAATAGAATATTAGTTTTTGAGAAGTTAAGAGTCATCGACCACTTTCTTCCATCTTCCTTCTTTTCATGGAATTTCCCACAGGTTTTTTCTTGTACATTTTCCTTGTAAAAGATTGTTAAAATAAACACTAGGTTTGTGAATGCATTCCAAGACTATCTTCTCATTAAAATCCCAAGAGCACCAAAAACCACATAGAATCTACTCCTTTTAGAATAACACAAACTTGCACTCATCCATGACCTATGTAACATACATGTTCAGTAGACAATAATAAGACATAAAGGTCAGCCTTGCTCAGACTGCTGAAGTTCACATGTTTCAACATCTGTTTGTTACGGTCAAAGTAGTTCCTCTTGCATTTCCAACAAAGACAGCTACCTTTTTTATTGGGACACACCTGGAGGTGCTCAGGGGTTACTGCTGGCTCTGCACTCAGGGGTCATTCCTGGCAATGCTCAGGGAATCATATGGGGTGCTGCACATCAAACTCAGGTCCTCATCATGAAGGCAAACGCCCTACATGCTGTGCTATCACTCTGGCCCAACACTCCTTTTCTTACCTGTCTTTTTTAAAATATATTTATTTAAGCACCATGATTACAAACATGTTTGTAGTTGAGCTTCAGACCTAAGAAAGAATACCCCCTTTCACGAATACAACATTCCCACCACCAGTGATCCCCATCTTCCTCCTTCCCCACCATCCCCTACCTGTATTCAAGACACATTCTACTTCTCTCACTGATTAACATTGTCATGATATTGGTAGTGTCTTTATTTCTCTATCTGCACTCACAACTCTTTATGGTGACCTACATAGCATAAGCTGGTCCTTCCAGCTCTCATCTCTATTATCTCTGGGCATTATTACCAAAAACGCCTTTTATTTTTCTTAAAACCAATAGATGACTGACTATTCTGTGTCTATCTTTCTACCTCTGACTTATTTCACTCAGCATAATAGTTTCTATGCCTATCCAAGTATAGAAAAATTTCATGACTTAATCTCTCCTGATGGCTGCATTATATACCATTGTATTACATGTACTACAGTTTCTTTAGCCATGTTAAAGGGCATCTTGGTTGTTTCTAGATTCTGGCTATTATAAATAGCGCTGCAATGAATATAAGCAAAGAAGGCATTTTTGTGTTGTGTTTTTGTGTTTCTTCAGTATATTCATTCCTAGGAGTGGTATCGCTGGATCATATGGTCTTTCAATTTTTATTTTTCTGAGGAATCTTCACATTGTTTTCCATAAGGGCTGAACGAGACAACATTCCCACCAGAAGTGAATGAGAGTTCCTTTCTCCCTACATCCCCATCAGCATTGATAGTTCTTGTTCTTTGTGATGTGTGCCAGTCTGTGTGACATGAAATGATACCTCATTGTTGTTTTTATTTGCATCTCCCTGATGATTAATTATATGAAGCATTTTTTCATGTGTCTTTTGGCCATTTTCCAGCTGTGGTATGACTATAAGGCTTTTTCATTGTCCTGCGGAAATACAATGTATTAATGGGGGAATGCCTATATAACCCTTAACTACAGAGCTTAGTGAGTACAGAAAAATAAATAAAACATGGGGAAGAAAAAAGATGAGAAAAGGAAAATATGGGGAACATGGGCTAGGGCTTTGGTTATACTGGTGATGTATGAGAGTTGTATAGTTGTATATCCAAAGCACCAAATTAATAACACTGAAAATATGAGGTCAAAGCTACAACACCAAATTCACTTTGAACCCCTTTAAGAGGAGGATGGTGAGGTGCCTTGGGTTGTGAATTATGAGTTATGTATTAAGATTTTGAATTTGTAAAATTATTTTCATGCTTATGCTATGACATCTAGGTCTTAAGATATTATAGATCTAAAAATGGTTGTAAGGTCCCAAAAATTTAAGGAAATATTAACATGCTAGGTTTTTTTGTTTGCTTTTTGTTCTTGGGTCATTTCTGATTACCTCATGGGTTGCTCCTGGCTCTGGGAACAGGATTTACTCCTGATGGTGCTTAGGGTATCACCAGGGATGCTGAGAATTGAACCTGGGTTGACTGTATGCAAGGCAAATGCTGTATCTACTGTAATATTGCTTCAGTTCTGAAAATGTTAATTATTGGGACAGAGAGATAGTACCATGGCAAGGGCGCTTTATTTCTATGCTCTCTAACATAGGTCCAATAGTAGATACCCCCATCAACCTTCCTAGCCTCATCAGGAGTGATTTTCTGAGCACAAAGTTAGAAGTAATTCCCAAGCACATCTAGACAAAACCAAACAAAAATGCACAGTTGTTTTCTTTTGTCCAGTCCACTGGAGAGTGAACAGTCTTCTGAATAAAAGAATGCTTGATTTACTATTTCAGTAACTTAGAAGATCCTAAAACTGATGATTAAATGTATAGAAAACTGGTATCTTCAAGTAGCAGCAATTTCCCACAAGCCTGTCAATGTCTATTAGAGATTAGACTGTTTACAAAGAGCAGATGTGCAAAACTATTGTAATTAAACGTTAAAGGTTCTTTGTGCTCTAGTTTCTAAAATTAAGTAATAAGCAAACACCTTATATGCCTAAATATATTTTTTGTCTTTTAGGAATATTTTACATATATTCTATACATATTTATATTTTCACTAAGGACAAGTATCATATACATATGCCATGATATGTATCATATTTTTCTCAGAGACAATACTTTAGGAATCCTATAGCAACAGAAGGATTAAATTTATCCGTCTTTTTAATTAATAATTATTTTAAAGTGAAGTATTATAATTGTGAAAATAGCAAAATTCTGTTGAAAAACTATTGAAAATATTTTCTAAATAATCAAAATATTTAAGTATTAAAGTTTGAAAGCCAGTTTGCAAACCAGATTGAATATTTAAAAAATTAACTCATATATATCCATACAATTCATTAGCATTTCTGAACCTCAATTTTTTCCCTATAAATTGGGATAATTTTTATTGTGTCTGTGAATTAAATTAGAAAAGGTCTTATCATTACAGCATGGAATTATTAAAGGAGTTAGATCCAAAATATTCATAGCTTAAAGTAATCATGATAAATAAAAAACTTGTTTTAGGAGTGATGATTCAGTCTAGATTACAAGGGTATTTTATGGTCATAAAATTGCATGTAAAACTTTTATATTATTAGTGTTTAATCATCATCACTGATTCAAATCGACTTGGTCTTTAAGAATTTTTGACTAATACAAGGGTTAGAAAGTTATTCACAAGAATAATTTCCAAATAATTTGATTTTGCAAGTTTTAAATAAAATAGAAATGAAATAAAGTAATTCATACTAATTATTCACATGTCAAGTTAACTTGATTGAGAGGTAAAAATGCAAAGCAGTTAAAAATATCTAGGAGAAAAGGCTTTTAATTTATCCCCATTGTGAATGAGATATGCCATTGACTTGTGGTAAATAGCCTTGACTATACTGAGAAAAGTTCCTTCATTCCCATCTTGTTAAGAGTTTTTATCATGAATGGGTGTTGAATTTATTGAATTCTTCCTCCACATCTATAGATATTATCATATGGTTTATATTTTTCCTTTTGTTGATATGGTGTATCATGGTGACTGGTTTACGTATGTTAAACCATTGTTGCATTCCTAAAATGAAACCTACATGTTCATGGTATAAGACCTTCTTGATGTGGCATTGGATCCTATTTGCCAGGATTTTGTTGAGGATCTTTGAAATTGTATTTATCAGGTATATTGGTCTGTTTTTTCTTTTTATGAAGTATCTCTGTCTGGTTTGGGTAACAGGGAAATGTTAGCTTCATAAAAAACTATTTTGGAGTGCTTCTATTTCTTCAATTACCTGAAAAGAGCCTGAAAAGCATTGGTAGTAGTTCCTGAAAGGTTTGAAAGACTTTGTTAATGAGTCCATCTGGTCCTGGACTTTTGTTCTTCAGGAGACTTCTGATTACTACTTTAATTTTCTTATTAGTGGTGGGACTGTTTCAATATGATAGATAGATCATTTTGATTCAATTGTGGAAGAATTTATCCAAGAATTTATCCATTTCTTCCAGATTCTCATGTTTTGTGGCATAGAGTTTCTCAAAATAGTCTCTGATCACCCTTTGGTTCTCTATTATATGTGGTGATCTTTCCCCTTTTCATTTCTAAACCAGTTTATTAAGTTTCTTTTTTTTTAATTATCTTTATTTAAACACCGTGATTGCAAATATAATTGTACTTGTATGATTACAGTCATATAAAGAACACCCCCCCTTCACCAGTGCAGGATTCCCACCACCAATTTCCCAGATCTACCCACTCTCCACCCCACCCACACCTGTACTCCAGACAGGCTTTCTTTTTTCCTCATTCATTCACATTGTTATGATAGTTTTCAGTGTAGTTATTTCTCTAACTGCACTTATCATTCTATGTGGTGAGCTTCATGATATTAGCTGCACCTACATGGGAGGATGGGGGGAAGTAAGGGTTGGGACTGAGGCAGTAAAATATTAGAAATGATCTTTGTAGGGCAGTATCAAGGTCCCAATACAATATGGATATTATGGATATATAGAATATGTGTACACAATAATATCAATATGAAAAAAAGAGAAAAAATTTCCACTGACTGTCCCAATATAAACCAGTGCTAGAACAGCCTGCCCTCCTCCCAGAGTGCATTCCCATTAGTGTAGGGATAGGGGGAAAGCCTGTTAACCCCTATAAAATCCATCTAGACCAGTGTCCAGGAAAAGACTGAAGACCAGGAGAGAAAAACCCTATACCTGGCAAGGGCTGGTCTCCAGAATCAAGGATGAAATCGGAAGCCAGATGTCTGCCAGCCCTCCTCCCCATGCACCATCCCCCTGGAGTACGGAGGGAGGGGGGAACCTGAGGACCACTAAGAGTCCACCTGAACCCACTTCTGGCCATCTGAGCTGGCACCCAGGGAAGGCCTGGAGTCAGGGGAAAAAGACAAGGATGGCTGGGGGCCTGCCAAGCCTCCCAGCACTCCCCAGGCTAGGGAGAAAGGTTCTGGTATGGGGCCTCCCCAAACCCCATACCTGGCAAGAGCTGGTCTCCAGAATCAAAGAGGAAACCGGAAGCCAGATGTCTGCCTGCCCTCCTCCCCATGCACCTCCCCCCTGGAGTACGGAGGGAGGGGAAACCTGAGAACCACTAAGAGTCCACCTGAACCCACTTCTGGCCATCTGAGCTGACACCCAGGGAAGGCCTGGAGTCAGGGGAAAAAGACAAGGAAGGCTGGGGGCCTGTCAAGCCTCCCAGCACTCCTCAGGCTAGGAATAAGGATCCCGTTAAGCTCAGTTTTTCTGATCTGTTAGTTCAGTGTGAAAATTTCTAATTTCAGTTGACAAAACTTCTTGATGCTTAATTTTGCTCCAGTCAAGTTTTTCGATGCTTTTTTTTTTTGAGCTCCCTGATAATTCTCCATAATTCTACTCTAAACTTAGATTATTAGAGGAGCCATCTTGATTTCTGTAAATATTGGGGTGTACTGCAAAATTACTCCATGGCAAGGCTGTAGATTGCTTCTTAAAATGTACAGAAATGGAATTCAGGGGTTACAAGATAAGTGTGGGTCCTGCAGAGGCTATAGTCCTTGGATGTAGGCAGGCTCAGCAGAGATAAGGCAGAGAGCAAGGCCGCTGTGGTTTAAAAGTGTCTGGGTACCCAATCACGGCAGGAATTGGCCCCACGTGCATTGGGTGGGGACATCTTACTGGGATGGGTCCTGAAGAGGCTATAGTCCTTGGATGTAGGCAGGCTCAGCAGAGAAAAGCTAAGTTTCTTTCTCTCCCTTTCTTTGTGGTTTTTGCTAAGTGGTTTAAAATTCTTATTTTTTCAAAGAACCAATTTTTGCTTTTGTTGATATTTCAGATTGTTATTTAGATTTCCACTTCATTGACTTCTGCTCTAAGCTTTTCTTTTTATTTCTGCCTGCCTATTTTTTGGTTCATTTTGTTGATTATTTTCTAATTTTATAAGCTGTGTCATAAAATCTGGCACAACACAGGCTGCACCCTCTCACCACTCCTGTTCAATATAATACTGGAAGTACTTGCCATAACAATTAGGAAAGAAAAGGATATCAAAGGTATCCAGATAAGAAAGGAAAAAGTCAGTCTCAGTTTTGCAGATGACATGATATATATAAAAAAACCATAAAAATTCTACCAAAAAGCTTCTAGAAACAATAGATTTATATAGCAAAGTGGAAGGCTACAAAATTAACATGCAAAAATCAATGACCTTCTTATACACAAATAATGATAGTGAAGAAATGAACATTATAAAACAATCCCACTGGGGCCAGATTGATGGCGCAGGCAGTAGGGTGTGTTTGCCTTACACCTAGGATGCACCGTGATTCGATCCCCAGCATTCCATATGGTCCCCCAAGCCAGGGGTGATTTCTGAGCGCATAGCCAGAAGTAATTCCTGAGTATCACCGGGTCTGGCCCAAAAAATAAAAAAATAAAAACAAGTCCATTCACATTAGTGCCACACAAACTCAAATACCTTGGAGCCAACTTAACTAAAGAGGTGAAGGACCTATACAAAAAAAAAAAAACTACAAAATACTGCTTCAAAAAATAAAACAGAACATAGGAAATGGGGATATCTATCCTGTTCATAGATTGGGAGGATTAATATCATTAAAATGGCAATAATCCCCAAAACTCTGTACATATTTAATGCACTCCCTCTAAGGTTACCCATGTCATCATTCAAAGAAGTGGATCAAACACTCATGAATTTTATTTGGAACAATAAATACCCAAAATTAGCTAAAGTAACCCTTAGGAAAAAGAAGACGAGAGGCATAACTTTCCACAAATTTAAATTGTACTATAAAGCAATAGTCATTAAAGCAGCATGGTATTGGAGTAAAGATAGACCTTTAAATCAGTATAGACTTCAGTATTCAGAGCAAGTTTCACAGCTACAATCAATTAATCTTTGATAAAGGAACAATAAGTACAAAATGGAGCAAGGAAATGCCTTCAACAGTGTTATTGGAAAAACTGGTCAACCAAATGCAAAACAGCAAATTTGGACATCTCTCTATGGAGGTCTATGCACTAAGATAAAATCCAAATGAATTAAAGACTTTTATATGAGGACCAGAATGATAAGGTATATAGAGGAAAATGTAGGTAAAGCACTCTATGACATTGAGACTAAAGACATCTTCAAGTAGGACACAGCACTGTCCAAACTAGTGAAAACAGAGATAATCAGATGGTACTATATTATCCTGAGAAGCTCTGCCGCTCAAAGGAAATAATAACGAGGATACAAAGGAAATCCACAGAATGGGAGAAACTATTTGTCCAATATCCATCAGATAAGGGGCTAATATCTAAGATATACAAGTTCTGACATATTTAACAAAAAAAATCTAATCCCATCAAAAAATGGGGAGAAGAAATGAACAGACAGTTCCTCAAAGAGAAAATACAGATGGTTAAAAGACCTATGAAAAGGCTCTACATCATCAGGGAGATGCAAATTAAAACAAAAACAAAGTACCATCTCATGCCACAGAGATGGCACACATCAAAAAGAAATAGAACCATCTGTGCTGGTGGGGATGTAGGAATAAATGAACTTTCATTCACTTCTAGTGGGAATGCCTTCTTGTTCAGCCTTTATGAAAAACAATATGGAGATTCCTCAAAAACTGGACATTTAACTACCCTCTTATCCAGCGGTACCATTCCTAGGGATATCCTAGGAACCCTAGGTATCCTAGGATGCCCTAGGAACACAAAAACACAATACAAAAATGCCTTCCTCATACCTATATTCATTGCAGTGCTATTTACAATAGCCAGAATTTGGAAGCAACCCAGATGCCTGACAATAGATGAATAACTAAAGAAACCATGGTACATATACACAATGGAATACTATGAAGCTATCAGAAAAATATGAAGTCATGAAATTTTCTTATATTTGGATGGACATGAAAACTATTAAGCTGAGTGAAATAAGTGAGAGGGAGAGAGATAAACACAGAATAGTCTCACTTATCTTTGGGTTTTAAGAAAAGTAAAAAATATTATTGTTATAATACCCCAAGACAATAGTGATGAGGGCTGGAAGGTCCAACCCACGATATGAAGCTTACCTCAAAGAGTGGTTTCTTCAGTTAGAGAAATAATTACACTGACAACTACCATTATAATTGTAGTGAGTGAGAGAAATGGAATGCCTGTCTTGAATACAGATAATGGGGGGGGGAGAAGAGAAATAGAGGACATTTGTGGTGGGAATATTGCACTAATAAGGGGTGTGTATTTTTTTCTTTATAACTAAAACCAAACTACAAACATGTTTGTAATTATGGTGCTTAAATAAAGATATTTTAAAACAATAAAAATTTATAAATATAGTAAAATAAATATCTGGGAATGTTAAATCCCAATTATTTTATAACTTAAATTTTAGAGCTATTTATCAAAACTTATTTTATAACTTAAATTTTAGAGTTATTTATCAAAAGAATTATTTTAAATGCTGTTCTGATAACTTGAAGATATAAAAAAACTTGGCAAAATTTAGAGTTGTTATATATAGATGTGTGTGTGTGTGTGTTTGTGTGCATGTGTTTTGGTTTTTTGTTTTTTGGCCAGACTCTGACCTCAGGGTTACTTCTGGCTATGCACTCATAAGTTGTTGCTGGCTTGGGGACCATATGGGACGCTGGGGGATAGAACCGTCTGTTCTAGGCTAGCATGTGCAAGGCAGATGTCTTATGACTTGAGCCACCTCTCCCTAGATGTCTGTTTTAAGTCAAATTACTATTAAGAATCCCAAGGAAGAGTCTGGAGATGTTCTTTCCCATCTTGTCCTAGAAAACCATCTAGTTCAATGACCTGCCTACTCATTTGCTAATCAGTGTGATTAAACTAAGAAAAAAATACAATAATGTTTAAGATTCCCTTTATAGGGGTCACTGGAAAAGAAAAATTAAAAATGTTTTTCAAACCATACTGTAGATCAATTTACCAAGTAAAATAATTATCGCAATGTCTACCTTGCTGCCAGATCCTATCTCAAACTTATTAATGTTTTACAGAAAACTATAATTGGTAAAGGAATATTGTAATAGTATAATTGGTCAAGGAGTATGGCAAGAGAAGACTTACCAAAGATCAAATTATTAGAAATCTCAGTACAGATATAGTGTCAAACCTATTTAAAACATGAGGAGTTTAATGGGAAATATTGTCACTTAAAAATGGAGGTTGTATGAAGCACTATAAAGCACCAAAGTATAGTTAGGAAAGGAGAAAAAGTAGAGTGAACTCTTCAGAAGAAGGCAGTGCAAGTGCCCTGCCCTAATGAAGTTCTGCAGCAGCAATCTCAGACCTGCCTTACAAGTGACACTATGCCAAAGGCTCAACTTCACTACTTTCCCATTAATCTCTGCAGAGTCTCTTAGACACCCAAAACTCCAGGTATGCCAGTTTTGTTCTAGATACCACCAGGGATTGTATGGAACCGGGACAGACCAACTCCCACTGTGCCTCTGAGCTTCCAGAAGTTCCAGTAGCCATGCTTACAAATCACTACTGTCACCATATGAGCTCACTAGAACAGCTCCACAGAGACTGAAAGACACCCCTATAATTTTAATATGGACTTCCTAGTAGAATACATCAATTTATATGTGAAAATATAACACAAATGCATAAACTCAACAAATAAAACCAGCAACAGAATGCTCAACTACCAATAAATAACTTAGCAGACCTTCAGACATAATGACCCTATTTGTGAGATGTGTCAATTTTCACAACTTTTCTTTTAAAGAAGTTTTTTTAATAATTTTTATTTTTACCACAGTGGATTAAAAAATCTTTCACAGTAATATTTTAGGTACATAGTGACATTGAATCAAGGGCATTCCCACCACCAATGTTGTCCTCCCTCCTCCCCTGTTCCCAGGATGCACCCCATATTCCCCTCCTTTGCCCCCCCCCCTGGGCTGCTAGTATAAGTGGTCCCCTCTGTGTCTCACATGTTGTAGACTTGGTGTCTATTCTGTTTTTGCTGATTTGAATTTGGTGTTTACATCTAATCATTTCTTTATTTCTACTTAATGTTCATACGGCTGTCTGGTCTTGGTACCCTCCATTATTTCCCCCTCAATTTGTGAGGCAGAACAAGATGGTTCAAATTATGTGGTTCTGTTTGAAGGAAAGAAAAAAACTAAAATAAAATGGGAAAAATCAAATAAGCAAAAAACGGGAGGTGTCCTTCTAGAGGCTATAAATGTCAATTTAAGAGAAGAAAGGGGAAAAGGAAGAAAAGCATAACAAGAATACAAAAGTTTCAAAAAACAAAGAAAAAAACGAAAAGCACTACAGCAACAAGCACCTTTTTAATCATTCTGTTACCATTTAGTTGTACCAAGAATTTTCATGTAAGGAGCAGGCTTCAGAGAGATTTGGGAAAACTGGTGACAGGGGCAAAGGGAATGTTACATCTGTGGTGGGATTGGTGCTGAATATTTAATAATTGCTATTAGCAACTCTATTTAAAATAAAGAAATTTAGTTAAGGGGCTTGAGCTATAGTACAGTGGGTAAAGCCTTTGCCTTGCATCCATATGGTCCCCTGAGAACACCAGGAATGATTCCTAAGCACTGAGCTAGGAGTAACCCTTATTGGGATAGATGTGACCCCAAAAAGCAAAAGGAATAAACGAAAAAAGAAAATTTTGTTGTTATTACTTTTGGCACATCTGGCAGCGCTCAGTAGTTACTCCTGGCTCTGTGCACAGAAATCACTCCTGGCAGGCTCCAGGGACCATTTGGGATGCTGAGAACTGGCCGTGGTCCTTCCTGGCTTGGCTGCATGCAAAGCAAATACCCTACTACTGCATTATTGTTTTGGCCCCAAGAAAAGAGTACAGGAGAAAATTGTGAAATAATGGGGAAAGGAATCAAAGGGATTTAGATATATTGGTGGTGTTAAGAAAGAAAAGAACTAAATATCTAAAGAGTCAACAACACGAAAATCATAAGACCCAAATTTTAACAATTAAACTTAAAAAGGTGTCTGTCAAGATATCAAGCTGGGGTAGTGAGGTATGATATGGACTCTGGGAACATTGGAGGAGGAGATTGGAGCTTAAACAGTATTTATCTAAACCTCAACTATGAATAACTTTGTAAATCACAATGCTTTGAATAATCTTTTAATTTTAAAATTTTTTCAGCCTTGGGGTCCCCTGTTGGGGACATCAGGCGGGGAAAAGCCACGACTCTACGCCAGCCCAGTGGGGCCCAACTGTGAGTGCTACCTGTAAATGTCTGTCTACTGTCCTCTTGCGTGAAACTCTTGGGAGTGGGGCAAAAGAAACTCCAGCAGAGCACTTAGCTCCACTTCGCTACGCAGCCGTGCACTCTTCCTAAGAAAAGAACACCATCGCAACAAGAAGAAAAAATCACACTAAGAACTGTGCTATATCACAGAAGCAAGCATTTCTCTGCGAACTGTCTTCTCTGTTGCATGCTCAGGCCTAAGATTTGATCCAGTGTGAAGCTTCATCCACGGAAGACTCCCCTCACTTAGAGGCAAGTCAGCCCATCCAGAAAGGGCGGAGCCAGAGGAGTATGCTGCCTGCATCATATAGCCAATGAATACCACCACAACACATAGAAAAACCCACAATACAAGTGTGACAATGGGGAAACCACGCAGGCCAGCATCAGACACAGAGAATGAAGATTACAATTCTGAGGACCAGGTAATGACCAACCAACTAATCAACCTCTCAGATAAGGACTTTAGACTAGCAATATGGAATATGCTCAAAGAACTCAAAGAAACCATGGATCGAGTTGAACAGTACACTAATAAGAACCAAGAAAATATGAAGACAGAAATCACAAAACTCCAAACTGAAATAACATGTCAACAAACAGGCCTAAAAAAGTCAGTAAACGAAGTGAATGACAAAATGGATAAGCTCTGGGACAAGGTATCAGAAGCTGAGAATAGACTTGGTGCTGTAGAAGATGAGATACATAACAATTCCATACAGCAGGAGAGATTGGACAAAAAACTTAAAGCAAATGAGCAGACAATAGAAAAATTAGTCAAAGAATGGGAACAGATGAAAATAGAAGTCTATGATAAGATCAACAGAAACAACTTAAGAATCACTGGAGTCCCAGGGACCCAGAAAGAAAATTTCCAGGAAGAATCAACGGTCAAGAACATCATTAAAGAGAAACTTCCAGAGCTAAAGAATATAGGTGATCAAATCCTGCATGCTCAAAGAGTACCAACCAAAAGAGACCCCAGAAAAACCACCCCAAGACACATCCTAGTCACAATGACAAATCCCACAGACAGAGACAGAATTCTGAAAACAGCAAGATCAAAAGGGGAAATTACATTCAAGCAAGCATCCTTGAGATTTACAGCAGACCTGTCACCAGAAACACTCAATGCCAGAAAGCAGTGGTGAGACATTGTGACAAGACTGAATGAAATGAATGCTTCACCTAGAATACTGTACCCAGCAAAACTCAATTTCCGGTTTGACAGAAGAATACATTGTTTCACAGACAAAAAACAGCTCAGAAACTTTACAGACTCAAAACCAGTCTTAAGAGAAAAACTGAAAGACCTAATTTAAGACAAGACTAACCAAGAGACACACCAAATTTCGATATAAAGATGGCATTAAATCCCAGGATAATTCTTTCTCTCAAAGTCAATGGACTAAATGCACCAGACAAGAGACACAGAGTGGCTAAATGGATCAAAAAACTCAATCCAACCTTCTGCTGCCTACAAGAAACACACCTGAATAGCCAGAAAAAACATAGACTCAAAATAAAAGGCTGGAGAAAAATTATCCAAGCAAACAACACCCATAAAAAAGCTGGAGTGGCCATACTAATATCAGATAATGCATACTTTATACTCAGGAAGGTTCTAAGGGACAAAGATGGACATTTTATATTAATCAAGGGGTATGTAGAGCAGGAAGAAATAACTCTCCTAAACATATATGCACCGAATGAGGGGCCAGCAAAATATTTAATACAACTGTTGACAAATCTGAAAAATAATATCGATAACAACACTATAATTGTGGGGGACCTTAACATGGCTTGGTCAACACTGGATAAGTCAACCAGACTGAAACCCAACAAGAATATACTAGACCTGATGAGAGAAATAGAAGAAAGAGGCCTAGTGGATATATATATATATATAGGACACTCCATTCCCAGAAACCTGGATACACATTCTTCTCCAATGTACATGGGACATTCTCCAGGATAGACTACATGCTGGCACATAAAACATACCTCCATAATATCAAGAGGATAGAAATTTTGCAGACTACCTTCGCTGACCACAAGGCTCTGAAATTATTTGTGAATTCCAAAGGGACTCAGAAGAAAAACCTTAACACCTGGAAGTTAAACAGCCTCATACTCAATAACCAGTGGGTCCAAGATGAAATCAAGGAGGAAATCAAAAGTTTCCTGGAAACAAATGACAATAAAGACACAAACTATTAGAACTTATGGGACACAGCAAAAGCAGTACTGAGAGGAAAATTTATAGCTTTGCAAACACACATCAAGAAGGAAGAAGAAGCTTACTTGAGTAGCTTAATAACACAGCTAATAGAACTAGAAAGTGCTCAACAAAAGGACCCAAAAATAGGGAGACAGAAGGAAATAACAAAGCTGAGAGCAGAAATCAACGAAGTGGAAACCCAAAAAACAATCCGAAAGATCAACGAAAGCAGAAGTTGGTTCTTTGAAAAAATAAATAAGATTGATAGACCATTGGCAAAACTCACAAAGCAAAAGAGAGAGAGAAAATTGATAACACATATTAGAAATGAAAAGGGGGAGATCACTACAGATACTGCAGAGATTCAAAGGGTATTCAGAAAATACTTTGAGAAACTCTACTCCATTAAAAATGAGAACCTGGAAGAAATGGATAAATTTCTGATCTCATATAACCTTCCACGGTTGAATAAAGAAGAGGTAGCATATCTAAACACCCCCATCAGTATTGAGGAAATTAAAACTGTAATCAAAAATTTACCCCAAAACAAAAGCCCAGGCCCTGATGGATTTATGAATGAATTCTTTCAAACCTTTCAAGAGGAACTACTACTACCAATACTGGCCAGGCTCTTTTATGAAATAGAAAAAACAGGAATACTTCCAAATAGCTTTTATGAAGCCAACATCACCTTAATACCAAAACCTGATAGAGATGCTGCCAAAAAAGAAAATTACAGACCAATATCCCTGATGAACACAGATGCAAAGATCCTCAACAAAATCCTGGGGAACAGGATCCAGTGCCTCATCAAGAAGATCATTCACTTTGATCAAGTAGGTTTCATCCCAGGAATGCAAGGCTGGTTTAACATCCGTAAATCTATCAATATAATACACAACATAAACAACAAAAAAAATAAAAATCACATGGTCATATCAATAGATGCAGAAAAAGCATTTGTTAAGGTTCAACATCCATTCTTGATGAATACTCTCAGCAAGATAAGAATAAAAGGAACCTTTCTCAATATAGTCAAAGCCATCTACCAGAAGCCAGTGGCAAATATTATCCTCAATGGAGAAAAACTAAAATCCTTTCCTCTAAATTCTGGTACAAGACAAGGCTCTCCTCTCTCACGACTCCTATTCAACATAGCACTGGAAGTACTTGCTATAGCGATTAGGCAAGAAAAAGGTATCAAGGGAATCCAGATAGGAAAGGAAGAAGTCAAGCTCTCACTGTTTGCAGATGACATGATACTCTACTTAGAAAACCCTAAAGACTCTACCAAAAAGCTTCTAGAAATAATAGATTCGTATAGCAAAATGGCAGGCTACAAAATTAACACACAAAAATCAATGGCCTTTTTATACACTAATAATGATAGGCAAGAAATGGACATTAAGAGAACAATCCCATTCACATTAGTTCCACACAAACTCAAATATCTTGGAGTCAACCTGACTAAAGATGTGAAGGATCTATACAAAGAAAACTACAAAACACTGCTCCAAGAAATAAGAGAGGATGCGCGGAAATGGAAACACATACCATGCTCATGGATTGGCAGGATCAACATCATTAAAATGTCAATAATTCCAAAAGCATTGTACAGATTTAATGTGATTCCTCTGAAGATACCCATGTCATTCTTCAAAGAAGTGGATCAAATACTTCTGAAATTCATCTGGAACAACAAACAACATCGAATAGCTAAAGCACTCCTTGGGAAAAGGAATATGGGAGGCATTGCTTTCCCCAATTTTAAGTTGTATTACAAAGCAACAGTTATAAAAACAGCATGGTATTGGAATAAAGACAGACCCTCAGATCAGTGGAATAGGCTTGAGTACGCAGAGAAGGTTCCTCAGACATATAACCACCTTGTTTTTGATAAAGGAGCAAGAAATCCTAAATGGAGCAGAAAAAGCCTATTCAACAAGTGGTGTTGGCACAACTGGTTAGCCACTTGCAAAAAAGCGAATTCAGACCCACAGCTAACACCATGTACAAAGGTAAAATCCAAATGGATTAAAGACCTTGATATCAGAACTGAAACTATAAGGTATATAGAACAACATGTAGGTGAAACACTTCAGGACATTGAGACTAAAGGCATCTTTAAGGAGGAGACAGCACTTTCCAAGCAAGTGGAAGCAGAGATAAACAGATGGGACTATATTAAGCTGAGAAGCTTCTGCATCTCAAAGGAAATAGTGCCCAGAATACAAAGGCCACCCACTGAGTGGGAGAAATTATTCACCCAATACTCATCAGATAAAGGGCTAATATCCAAAATTTACAAGGTACTGACAGAACTATACAAGAAAAAAACAACTAACCCCATCAAAAAATGGGGAGAAGAAATGAACAGACACTTTGAAAAAGAAGAAAGGCAAATGGCCAAAAGGCACATGAAAAGATGTTCCACATCACTAATCGTCAGGGAGATGCAAATCAAAACTACTATGAGGTACCACCTCACGCCACTGAGATTGGCACACATCACAAAAAAGGAAAACAAGCAGTGCTGGCATGGATGTGGAGAGAAAGGAACTCTTTTTCACTGCTGGTGGGAATGCCGTCTAGTACAACCTTTATGGAAAGCGATATGGAGATTCCTTCACCAACTGGAAATTGAGCTTCCATATGATCCAGCTATACCACTCCTAGGAATATACCCAAGAAACACAAAAATACAATACAAAAATCCATTCCTTACTCCTATATTCATTGCAGCGCTATTTACAATAGCCAGACTCTGGAAACAACCAAGATGCCCTTCAACAGATGAGTGGCTGAAGAAACTGTGGTACATATACACAATGGAATACTATGCAGCCATCAGGAGAGATGAAGTCATGAAATTTTCCTATACATGGATGTACATGGAATCTATTATGCTGAGTGAAGTAAGTCAGAGGGAGAGAGAAAGACGCAGAATGGTTTCACTCATCTATGGGCTTTAAGAAAAATGAAGGACATTTTTAACAGTATCTCAGAGACAAGAGAGATGAGGGCTGGTAGGTGCAGCTCAGGACATGCAGCTCATCACATAGAGTGATGAGTGCAGTTGCAGAGATGACTACACTGAAAACTATCATAACAATGTGAACAAATGAGGGAAGTAGAAAGCCTGTCTCGAGTAGAGGTGTAGGGGGGTGGGGAGGAGGGAGATCTGGGAAATTGGTGGTGGGAATGTTGCACTGGTGAAGGGGGGTGCTCTTTACATGACTGTAATCATACAACTATAATCATGTTTGTAATCACGGTGTTTAAATAAAGATAAAGGAAAAAAATAAAAATATATATAATAGGGAAAAAAAGAAATGATTGATTTAAGAAAAGATAATTAATTAGCTAAACTCTAGTTTGGGAGAGAAAGGCATATAAAGAAATAGAAGAGAGAGAAGAGGGGAAAATAGAGAAAAATAAGCTAAATTTGGCTGGCACCTCGGAGTTAGAAGGTTTTCCAATTTCTAGGCACTTCATCAATGGCAGGGGTGAACTCTGCTAAATTAATCATTCAGAGTTAGATTGTGAATGGAGCAATTTAGGATAAGTAGATTTTCATGTCTAGAGTGCAAAGCAATATGGTAGTGAGCTTGATAAGAGGTGTCTACCCTACTACCTAGGTGTCTACCTAGGTGTCTACCCTATTGTCCACCCTGTATTATGCATCAAAGTTTCTTTCCTAAAAAGAAACTGACAGCATGAGACTTATGATGTAAAGTAACATAAATTAAATTGAAAAAAAAAAAAGAAGAGGAGGAAAAAAAAAAAGGTGAGAGCAGAAATCAATGAAGTGGAAACCCAAAAAACTATCCGAAAGATCAACGAAAGCAGAAGTTGGTTCTTTGAAAAAATAAACAAGATTGATAGACCACTGGCAAACCTAACAAAGAAAGAGAGAGAGAGAAACTTGATAACTCATATTAGGAATGAAAAAGGAGAGATCACTTCTGATATGACAGAGATTCAAAGGTAATCAGAAACTACTTTGAGAAACTCTACGCCACTAAAAATGAGAACCTAGAAGAAATGGATAAATTCTTGGACTCATAATCTTCCACGGTTGAAGGAAGAAGATGTAGCATATCTAAACATCCCCATCACCATTGATGAAATTAAAATGGTAATCAAGTGTCCGCCGAAAAACAAAAGCCCAGGCCCAGATGAATTTACTAATGAATTCTTTCAAACTTTCCAAGAGGAACTACTACCAATCCTGGCAAGACTCTTTCATGAAATTGAACAAACGGAAACACTTCCAAATAGCTTTTATGAAGCCAACATCACCTTGATAACTAAACCAGACAGAGATGCTACAAAAAAAGAAAATGACAGACCAATATCGCTGATAAATGCAGCTGCAAAGATCCTCAACAAAATCCTGGCAAATAGGATTCAATGCCTCATTAAGATCATCCACTACGATCAAGTAGGTTTCATCCCAGGAATGCAAGGCTGGTTTAACATCCGTAAATCTATCAACATAGTACACAAAATCAATAACAAGAAAAATAAAAACCACATGATCATATCAATAGATGCAGAGAAAGCATTTGATAAGGTCCAACACCCATTCTTGATCAAAACTCTCAGCAAGATGGGAATGGAAGGAACCATTCTCAATATAGTTAAGGCCATCTACCACAAGCCAGTGGCAAATATTATCCTCAATGGAGAAAAACTAAAAGCCTTCCCTCTAAATTCTGGCACAAGACAAGGCTGTCCTCTCTCACCACTCCTATTCAACATAGCACTGGAAGTACTTGCTATAGCGATTAGGCAAGAAAAAGATATCAAGGGAATCCAGATAGGAAAGGAAGAAGTCAAGCTCTCACTGTTTGCAGATGATATGATACTCTACTTAGAAAACCCTAAAGACTCTACCAAAAAGCTTCTAGAAACAACAAACTCATATAGCAAGGTGGCAGGCTACAAAATTAACACACAAAAATCAATGGCCTTTCTATACACCAATAGTAATAAGGAAGAAATGGACATTAAGAAAACAACCCCATTCACAATAGTGCCACACAAACTCAAATATCTTGGAATCAACTTGACTAAAAATGTGAAGGACCTATACAAAGAAAACTATAAAACTCTGCTCCAAGAAATAAGAGAGGACACGCAGAAATGGAAACGCATACCCTGCTCATGGATTGGCAGGATTAACATCATCAAAATGGCAATACTCCCCAAGGCATTATACAGATTTAATGCTATCCCTCTACAGATACACATGACATTCTTCAAAGAAGTGGATCAGGCACTTTTGAAATTCATTTGGAACAATAAACACCCTCGAATAGCTAAAGCAATCATTGGGAAAAAGAATATGGGAGGACTTACTTTCCCCAACTTTAAACTGTCCTACAAAGCAATAGGTATCAAAACAGCATGGTATTGGAATTAGGACAGGTCCTCAGATCAGTGCAATAGGCTTGAATACTCAGAAAATGTTCCCCAGACATACAATCACCTAATTTTTGATAAAGGAGCAGGAAACTCTAAATGGAGCAGGGAAAGCCTCTTCAACAAGTGGTGTTGGCACAATTGGATAGCCGCTTGCAAAAAATTGAACTTAGACCCCCAGCTAACATCATATACGAAGGCAAAATCCAAATGGATTAAAGACCTCAATATCAGCCCCAAAACTATAAGATATATAGAACAGCACATAGGCAAGACACTCCAGTACATTACAGGCATCTTCAAGGAGGAAACTGCACTCTCCAAGCAAGTGTAAGCAGAGATTAACAGATGGGAATATATGAATATATATATATATGAATATATATGAATATATGAGAAGCTTTTGCACCTCAAAGGAAATAGTGCCCAGGATACAAGAGCCACCCACTGAGTGGGAGAAACTATTCACCCAATACCCATCAGATAAGGGGCTAATCTCCAAAATATACAAGGCACTGACAGAACTTTACAAGGAAAAAAAACATCTAATCCCATCAAAAAATGGGGAGAATAATTGAACAGACACTTTGACAAAGAAGAAATACAAATGGCCAAAAGACTCATAAAAAAGTGCTCCACATCACTAATCATCCGGGAGATGCAAATAAAAACAACGATGAGATACCACCTCACACCCCAGAGAATGGCACACATCCCAAAGAATGAGAATAAACAGTGTTGGTGGGGATGTGGAGAGAAAGGAACTCTTATCCACTGCTGGTGGGAATGCCGTCTAGTTCAACCTTTATGGAAGTGATATGGAGATTCCTCCAAAAACTGGAAATCGAGCTCCCATACGATCCAGCTATACCACTCCTAGGAATATACCCTAGGAACACAAAAATACAATACAAAAACCCCTTCCTTACACCTATATTCATTGCAGCACTATTTACCATAGCAAGACTCTGGAAACAACCAAGATGTCCTTCAACAGACGAATGGCTAAAGAAACTGTGGTACATATACACAATGGAATATTATGCAGCTGTCAGGAGAGATGAAGTCATGAAATTTTCCTATACATGGATGTACACAGAATCTATTACACTGAGTGAAATAAGTCAGAGAGAGAGAGAAAAATAAAGATGTGAATTTATAAATAAAAAAGAAAGAAAAGAAAGAGGTGGGGAATATGAAAGAAAATATAAATCACAGAAGTGTTCTCTGCAAAAACAAGAAGGAGGAGCAAAGGAAGGAAAGAGAGGCTGGGGTAAAAAGGGTCCATAAAAGGTTCCACCAAAGCCCACCCACTCAATAAAGACTAAATGTAACACCAAAGCAGGTTTAGTTGTCCAGAGCTCTGGAACCCACCATCTCCTGATACAGCAGGATTGCAGTGGACTCCGTGTTTTGAAATCCCCAAATTTTATGGGAATTTATATGATAATGGGGTTACAAACTCTAAACTTTCACAAGTTCACAAAAGTGTTACAATTCAAAAACAACCAATAATGAAAGCTGAAAAAAGCACGATTCCTTAACTATTCCAGACCTCCTTTGATGCTAGTCACCTCAGTCCTCAACCTGATGGCATCCATCCTGCCTATAGCAGGGTGGAGACCTTATTTCTGAGGAATATAAGAGGATAGAAATGAAATCCAGGCCATCTACATGCAAAGTTTGCATTTCAGTCCATTGAACTAACTTTCTGAAGACATACTTTAACACTGGTAACAAAGAAGAGAAGTTCTTCCATTGAATAGACTGGTTATTTTTCACTTTTTATTTTACTTATAACTTTGTTCATGAATCATAAACACAACTGTGAAATTTGATAAAAAAAAATTAAAATTATGTTTATGGGTAGGAGAGGCAGCACAGTGGAAAGGGCATTTTTAATTTTTTAATATAAATTTTGTATTTAAGCACCATGATTACAAGCATGATTATACTTAACCCCCTTCACCAGTGCAACATTGGCACCACGAATGCCCCCTTCTCCTCCACGCCAACCTGTATTCATGACAGGCATTTTACTTCTCTCATTCTTCAACATTGTCATGCTATGGGACTGGAGAGATAGCACAGAGGAGTGGTGTTTTCCTTGCATGCAGCCGATCCAGGATAGATGGTGGTTCAAATTCCAGCATCCCATATGGTACCCTGTGCCTGCCAGGAGCGATTTCTGAGCACAGAGCCAGGAGTAATGCCAGAGCACTGCCGAGTGTGACCCAAAAACCAAAAAAAAAAAAAAAAGAAAAAGAAAAAAAAGCATTGTCATGCTAGTTATTAAAGAAAGAAAGAAACAATGTCATGCTAGTTGTTAGTGGAGTTATATCTCTAACAGAGCTCATCACTCTTTGTGGTGAGCTTCAAATTGTGAGCTGGTCCTTCCAGCCCTTCTAGCCCTTAATTCTATTGTTTCTGGGCCTTATTACAATAATGTCTTTAATTTTTCTTAAAACCCATGGATGAGTGAGACTCTTCTGTGTCTATCTCTCTCCCTCTGACTTATTTCACTCCACATAATAGATTCCATGTACATCCATTATAGGAAAATTTCATGACTTCATCTCTCCTGATGGCTGCATAATATTCCATTGTGTATATATATATATATATGTATATATATATATATATACACATATCATATGGAATGGCCATATTAATATTAGATGACACAAACTTTATACTCAGAAAAGTTTTAAGGGACAAAGATGCACATTTTGTACTAATTAAGGTATATGTGCAGCAGGAAGAAATCACTCTCCTAAACATATATGCACCCAATGAGAAACCAGCAAAATATTTAATACAATTGTTGACAAATCTGAAATAGGATATCAATAATAACATAATAATTGTGGGAGACCTCAACATGACTGTCAAGATTTGATAGGTCAACTAGATTGAAACTCAAAAAAATATACTAGATTCAAAAAGAGAAATGGATAAAGAGGTCTGTATATATGACACTCCATCCTCATAAACCTGGATACATATTCTTTTCCAATGTACATGGGTCATTCTCCAGGATAGACCACATGCTGGCACATAAAATATACCTCCATAAAATCAAGAGGATAGAAATTTTGAAGACTACCATTGCTGGCCACAAAACTCTGAAGTTAGATGTGAATTACACAGGGACACAGAAAAAATACTTTAACAACTGGAAATTAAACAGTCTACTACTGAGCAACCTGAGATGAAATCTAAGAGGAAATCAAAACTTTCCTGGAAACGAGTGACAATGAAAACACTCTCAGAACCTATGGGAAACAGCAAAAGCGGTACTGAGAGGAAAATTTATAGCTTTGCAAGCACACATCCTTCCGAAGAAGGAGCATACATGAATTGCTTAAAGACGCAGCTTATAAATTTAGAAAATGATCAACAAAAGGAACTAAAAATAGGGAGACAGAAGGAAATAACAAAGCTAAGAGCAGAAATTAATGAAATCAAAACCCAAAAAACAATCCAAAAGATCAATGAAAGCAGAAGTTGGTTCTTTGAAAAAATAAACAAGATTGATAGACCATTGGTAAAGCTCACGAAAAAAGAGGAGAGAAATTTGATAACCCATATATGAAATGAAAAGGGGGAGATCATTACAGATACTGCAGAGATTAAAAGAGTATTCAGAGACTACTTTGGGAAACTCTAAGCCACTAAATATGAGAACCTGGAAGAAATGGATAAATTCTTGAACTCATATAACCTTCTGCAGTGCCAGAGACCAAACCCTAATGTGGAATTTTGCAGGACAAACCAGTCTTGTGTGGCCAGAGTACATAACCTAAGGCATTGGCTAGCCCCAGAGCCCAAAGAATTAGCACAGTGTCCTATCAGGCATACATTTCAGAAAACTTGTGACATCCTTGAAACTTCACTAACCTTGAGGTGTTCCTGTGCTCCTTATGTAAAGATGGCATGTAAAGATTACCCATAAGTTGACCTCTGTAATGCAGGCTGTTTCATCCTGCTCTCTCTCCACCCCCTGTAAAAATGTGCTTAAAAGGAGTCTTTTGCCATTCAATAAACAGAGTCTTGACAAGCCTTGTGTTGCTTGGTCCCTTTTCTTCTCCCCATTATCTTTTCAGGCTGGGACCCCTCTATACCCATGAATAACAAAGTCCTGCAGGCCAGGACACTGCAGATGAATAAAGAGATGTAGCATATGTAAACACCCCATCACTATTCAAGAAATTAAAACCATAATCAAAAGTTTGCCCAAAAACAAAAGTCCAGGACGGATGGATTCAGGAATTAATTCTTTCAACCTTTCAAAAGTAACTACTACCAATCCTGGCCAAGCTCTTTTATGAAATTGCAAAGACAGAAACACTCCTAAATAGCTTTTATAAAGCCAACATCAGTGTAATACCAGAACCAGATAGAGATGCTGCCAAAAAAAAAATTACAAACCAATATCCCTGATAAACACAGATGCAAAGATCCTCAACAAAATCCTGGCAAACAGGATCCAATGCCTCATCAAGAAGATCATTCACTATGATCAAGTAGGTTTCATCCCAGGAATGCACAGATGGTTTAACATTCGTAAATCTATCAACATAATACACAACATCAACAAGAAAAATTAAAATCACATGGTCATATCAATAGATGCAGAGAAAGCATTTAATAAGATACAACACCCATACCTGATTAAAAAAAACTCTCAGCAAGATGGGAATAAAAGAAACCATTCTCAATATAGTTAAGGCCATCTACCACAAGCCAATGGCAAATATTATCCTCAATGGAGAAAAACTAAAAGCCTTCCCTCTAAATTCTGGTACAAGACAAGGCTGTTCTCTCTCACCACTCCTCTTCAACATAGAATTGAAAATATGTGCTATAGGGATTAGAAAGAAAAAGATATCAAGTGAATCCAGATAGGAAAGGAGGAAGTCAAGCTCTCACTGTTTGCAGATGACATGATACTCTACTTAGAAAACCCTAAAGCCTCTACCAAAAACCTTCTAGAAATAATAGATTCATATAGCAATGTAGCAGGCTACAAAATTAGCACACAAAAATCAATGGCCTTTTTATACACCAATAATGATAGGGAAGAAATGGACATTAAGAAAACAACCCCATTCACAGTAGTACCACACAATCTCAAATAACTTGGAGTCAACCTGACTAAAGATGTGAAGGATCTATGCAAAGAAAACTATAAAATCCTGCTCTAAGAAATAAGAAAGGACACGCAGAAATTGAAACACAAATCCTGCTCATGGATTGGAAGGAACAACATCATTAAAATGACAATACTCCCAAAAGCATTGTACAGATTTAATGCAATTCCTCTAAAGATACCCATGACATTTTTCAAAGAAGTGGATCAGACACTGTTGAAATTTATTTGGAACAATAAACACCCTCGAATAGCTAAAGTACTCCTTAGGAAAAGGAATATGGGAGGCATTACTTTCCCCAATTATAAGCTGTATTACAAAGCTATATTTATCAAAACAGCATGGTAATGGAATAAAAACAGACCCTCAGATCAGTGGAATAGTCTTGAGTACTCAAAGAATGTTCCCCAGATATACAACCACCTAGTTTTTGATAAAGGAGCAATAAATCCTAAATGGAGCAAGGAAAACCTCTTCAACAAGTGGCATTGGCACAACTAGTTAGTCACGTGTAAAAAAGCAAACTCAGACCCCCAGCTAACACCATGTACAAAGGTAAAATCCACATGGATTAAAGACCTTGACATCAGATCTGAAACCATAAGGTATATAGAATAACATGTAGTGTAGGTAAAACACTCCATGACATTGAGACTAAAGGCATCTTTAAGAGGAAACAGCACTCTCCAAACAAGTGGAAACAGAGATAAACAGATGAGACTATATTAAGTTGAGAAGCTTCTGCACCTCAAAGAAGATAGTTCCCAGAATACAAGAGCCACCTACTGAGTGGGAGAAATTATTCACCCAACACCCATCAGATAAAGGACTAATATCCAAGATATACAAGATACTGACAGAACTTTACAAGAAAAAAAATCTAACCCCATCAAAAAATGGGGAGAAGAAATGAACAGACACTTTGTAGAAGAAATGCAAATGGCAAAAAGACACATGAAAAGATGCTCCACATCACTAATCGTCAGAGAAATGCAAATCAAAACAACTATGAGTTACCATCTCACACCACTGAGATTGGCACACATCACAAAGAAGGAAAACAAGCACTGCTGGCGGGGATGTGGAGAGAAAGGAACTCTTTTTTACTGCTGGTGAAAATGCCATCTAGTCCAACCTTTATGGAAAGTGATATAGAGATTCCTCCAAAAACTGGAAATTGAGCTCCCATATGATCCAGCTATACCACTCCTAGGAATATACCCTAGGAACACAAAAATACAATACAAAAATCCTTTCCTTACACCTATATTCTTTGCAGCACTTTTTACCATAGGAAGACTCTGGAAACAACCAAGATGCCCTTCATCAGATGAATGGCTAAAGAAACTGTGGTACATATACACAATGGAATATTATGCAGCCATCAGGAGAGGTGAAGTCATAAAATTTTTCTATACATGGATGAACATGGAATCTATTATGCTGAGTGAAATAAGTCAGAGGGAGAGAAAGACCCAGAATGGTCTCACTCATCTATAGGATTCAAGAAAAATAAAAGACACTTTTGCAATAATTTTCAGAGACGCAAGAGAGGAGAGCTGGAAGATGCAGCTCATGACATGAAGCTCACCACATAGAGGGATGAGTGTTGTTAGAGAAATAACTACATCGAGAACTATCCTAACAATGTGAATGTATGAGGGAATTAAAAAGCCTCTCTTGAGTACCGGTGTGTGTGGTGTGGTGTGGTGTGAGGGATGTTTGGGACATTGGTGGTGGGAATGTTGCACTGGTGAAGGGGGAAGTGTTCTTTACATAACTGAAATCATACAACCACTATCATATTTTTAATCATGGTGTTTAAATAAAAATAAATTTAAAAAAGCCAATCATAGTAATTTACAAAATTTTCCACCAAATTCTTGATTCTTAGAAAAAGCTAAAGTTACAGAGACTTTTTTTTTTCACTTAAAAAGTTAAAACAGCATGAAAGGGGAGAAACCACTATAAGTTAAATTTGCTCTTTGTAGCCCACATGTCTTAAATTTTAAAATGGCCATTTTTGACAGTATGTTATTTACTGAATACTCCTTAACAAAAACTAAATAAATGTCTATAGCTGAGGAATTTCAGAGGGGTGGTTGGTAGAGCTATTCCTTGGGCATTGTCTCTCAGTTTCCTTAGCTTTTTCTCTGGAGTATTTTAACTCTTTCAGGCCATATTTCTAAAGTCTTCCAATGTTCAATGTCTTAATAGTTTTTTCTACCAGTCAGAACCCCTCTTTGTTAGTTTCCTCAGTATCTAACTTCTCTCCTGAGTTTCTCCAGCTAACTTACACGATTGGAAAGTGCAAGGTTAGGGGTCGGAGAAATATTATGGAGGTAGGGCATATGCCTTGCATACAGAAGGATGGTGATTCGAATGCCGGCATCCCATATGGTCCCCCCAGCCTGCCAGGAGCGATTTCTGAGCGTAAAGCCTGGAGTAACCCCTGAGCGCTGCCGGGTGTACCCCCCCCCAAAAAAAAGCACAAGGCTGATGCCATCATGCTTGGCCTTTGTCTGCCATCTTCTGGGCCATCCATCCTGGACTGCCTCACTCCATGCAGGCCCTCCTGCTGCCCGCATTCCCAAGGACAGATTCACAGACCAGCAATTCTTAGAAAGAGAAGGGGTGTAGACTTGTACTTTTTTTTCTTGAGGCAGGGATCTCATGGAGAGGCAGCCTGGGCACTGATGTCTCTTTTTCCATACACATGCAGATAAGCTCAATAGATTTTCCTCTGGACCCCCCCCCACCAAAGAATGGCAAGAAGGCGGCTGAGGTTGCTCAAGAAAATCAAATGTCCCAAGGTAAATTGCGTGTCTGTCAGCTGATGGAAACTTTCTGGTGTTTCCTGACCTTCCCACTCTGCTCTTGACCTGATATTAGATTTGCAGATTCAACTACACAACAAAGACAGACACAAGAATCAACTACAAGCACAAAAGCACAAAGCAATTTTGCTGTGCTCAAGCCAAATTCCATCAGTCTCAAGAGGAAACATTTTCCTTAGAGTTCCCCTGAATCATAGTCCTGACGAAGACAACACAAAAGACAAAGAGACAATGACAACACATTAGGACACCAGGTATTTAAAACAGATATGGTGATGTATTGATACAGTTGCCTGTGCCCTGCCGCCCAACTTCTACTGCAAATTTTGCAGTTCCTTCTGCAAACCTTATCACTCCTGCCATGACCCTACAGAGGAGTGCTGTGGTGCTACACTACCTCCATCCTGGGTTCTATTCTGCATCCAGTTTCTCCTCTTGGGCCATATGGGGAGCTCCACCTTCCTTAGGCTTTCCCCTACCTTGAGGAGGTCTCAGAATATCCATGAAACATAGGTAGCTATGTTGATGATCTGGTCTATGTCATTCCATCCCAGATGATCCTCCAAGTAAAAGGACGAAACCACACAATTAAAATAAAACAAAGCTACATTTTATTCCATCTATCAGCAAGTTACAAACTGACTGATCAGGACCACCTCTTGCAAGATGAGAACCCCATGGGGTTTACAAGCCAGGTTATATAGGAATATAAGCAAATATATATGTAGTAGAATAAATATAATATTATAATAAAATAAATATAAGCAAAAAAGCATGCTTTTTAAGTTGGTTGGCTATTGTCTAGGATGTTTCTAGTATGTTCATCACTTCCTTTTATAACTTAATGTCTAGAGTGGTATACTGTGGTTTATAGGGCATTGGGGTCTGTGTCATTATTCTTGGGATAGAAACTTAGCCCTTAAATGGAAACTTAATCTTGTTAGCCTTAAATGGAAACTTAACATTAGTTTGTCAAGATGGAGTCCCCTTTACTCTAGGCTTTACAGTAAACTTTTTTTGTAAATAGAATTATAAAACTTAGATAAATAAAAGCTATTTTGTGATTACTGGCATATCTTTTTTAATAATATTTTTATTTAAACACCTTGATTACAAACATCTTTGTGGTTAGGTTTCTGTCATGTAAAGAACACCCCCATTCACCAGTGCAACATTCCCACCACCAATGTCCCAAATCTCCCTCCATCTTACCTCACCCCACCTGTATTCTAGACAGATTTTCCACTTCCCTCATTTATTCACATGGTTATGATAGTTCTCAGTGTAGTTATTTCTCTATCTGCACTCACCACTCTTTGTGGTGAGCTTCATGAAGTGGGCTGGAAGTTCCAGCCCACCTCTCTTTGTCTTTGAGGATTGTTGCAAAAATGTCTTTTATTTTTCTTAAAAGCCATACATGAGTGAGAATAGTCTGCGTCTATCTCTCTCCTCTGATGAATTTCACTCAGTATGTTAGATTTCATGTACATCCATGTATAGTAAAATGTCATGACTTCACCTCTCCTGATGGCTACATAATATTACATTGTGTATATGTACCACAGTTTCTTTAGCCATTCATCTGATGAAGGGCATCTTGGTTGTTTCCAGAGCCTGGCTATTGTGAATAGTGCTGCAATAAATATAGGTGTGAGTAAGGGGTTTTTGTATTGTATTCTTGTGTTCCTAGGGTATATCCCTAGGAGTTCAATAGCTGGGTCGAGTGGGAGCTGAATTTCCAGATTTTGGAGGAATCTCCATATTGCTTTCCATAAAGGTTGGACTAGACGGCATTCCCATCAGCAGTGGATAAATATTCCTTTCTCTCCATATCCCCACCAGCACTGATTGTTCTCATTCTCTGTGATGTGTGCCAATCTCTGTTGTGTGAGATGATATCTCATAGTTGTTTTAATTTGCATTTCTCAATGATTAGTGATGTGGAGCATTTTTTCGTGTGCCTTTTGACCATTTGTATTATTGAAGTGACTGTCCATTTCTTCTCCCCATTTTTTGATGGGGTTATATTTTTTTCTTGTAAAGTTCTGTCAGTGCCCTGTATATTTTGGATATCAGCCCCTTATCTGATAGGTATTGGGTGAATATTTCTCTCACATGGTGGGTGCCTCTTGTATCCTAGGGACTATTTCATTGGAGGTGCAGAAGCTTCTCAGCTTAATATTCCCATCTGTATATCTTGGTTCACTTGTTTGAAAAGTGCAGTTTCTGCCTTGAAGATACCTTTAGTCCTAATGTAATGAATTCTTTTACCTATGTCTTGTTCTATATAACTATGGTATCATGTTTGATTTCAAGGTCTTTAATCTATTTGGATTTTACCTTTATACAGGCTGTTAGCTGGGGGTCTATGTTTGCTTTTTTGCAAGTGGCTAACCAGTTCTGCCAGCACCACTTGTTGAAGAGGATTTCCCTGTTCCACGTATGGTTCTTTGCTCCTTTGTCAAAAACTAGGTGATTGTATGTCTGGGGAACATTGTCTGAGTACTCAAACCTATTCCACTGATCTGAGGGTCTGTCTTTATTCCAATACCATGCTGTTTTGGTAAATATTGCTTTATAATACAGTTTAAAGTTGGGGGAAAGTAATGCCTCCCATATTACTTTTCCCTAGTAGTGCTTTAACTATTTGAGGGTGTTTATTGTTCCAAATAAATTTCAAAAATGTTTGATCCACTTCTTTGAAATATGTCTTGGGTACCTTTAGAGGGGTTGCAGTAAATCTGTATAATGCTTTGGGGAGTATTGCCATTTTAATGATGTTAATCCTGCCGATCTATGAACAAGGTAAGTGTTTCCATTTCCGTGTGTCCTCTCTTACTTCTTGGAGCAGGGCTTTATAGTTTTCTTTCTTTAGGTCCTTCACATCTTTGGTCAAGTTGACTCCAAGGTATTTTAGTTAGTGTGGCACTACTGTGAATGGAATTGCCTTCTTAATGTCCATCTCTTCCCTCTCATTATTGGTGTATAAAAAGGCCATTGATTTCTGTGTGTAAATTTTGTAGCCTGTCACATTGCTATATGAATCTATTGTTTCTAGAAGCTTTTTGGTATAGTCTTTAGGGTTTTCTAAGTAGAGTATCATGTCATCTGCAAACAGTGAGAGCTTGACTTCTTCCTTCCCTATCTGGATTCCCTTAATATCTTTTTCTTGCCTAATCACTATAGCAAGTACTTCCACTACTATGTTGAAGAGGAGTGGTGAGAGAGGACAGCCTTGTCTTGTACCAGAATTTAGAGGGAAGGCTTTTAGATTTTCTCCATTGAGGATAATATTCGCCATTGTTTTGTGGTAGATGGCCTTAACTATATTGAGAAAGGTTCCGTTCATTCCAATCTTGCTGAGTGTTTTTGTTAATCAAGAATGGGTGTTGGACCTTATCAAATGCTTTCTCTGCATCTATTGATATGATCATGTGATTTTTATTTTTCTTGTTTTGATATTTTGTATTATGTTGATGACTTATGGATGTTAAACCATCCTTGCATTCCTGGAATGAAACCTACTTGATCGTAGTGAATGATGATCTTGATTAAGCATTGGATCCTATTTGCCAGAATTTTGTTGAGGATCTTTGCATCTTTATTTATCAGGGATATTGGTCTGTAATTTTCTTTATTGGCAGCATCTCTGTCTGATTTTGAACATGTAGAGTGGTAAGAAATTGCTAGTGACAACCTTAGTGCAACGGAGCAAATCTCAGCACACCCCAAGTTAGGACCCACCATTTCTGGCTGCCTAGGCTGGCACCCAGGAAAGGCCTGGAGGCCGAGGGCAGAATTGGGTACTGCTGGGGGCCCATCAAGACTCCCAGCACACCAAATTTAGGGAGAAGGTCTTCGACATATGGTCTCCCCAAACCCCATGCCGGCTAGAGCTAGCCTCCAGATCAAGAAAGAATTCGGTAGAGAGCAGGAAGCCAGGATCTGCCCGCCCTCCACCCTATGCCCTTCCCACCATAGTATTGGGGGAAGGGCAGGGAAAGCTTGGGGCCCCATCCAGGAGGGACCACCAGATGCAGAATTTAGGGAGATGATTGTCATAGGGTTTAATGTCATTTTTGTGGATAAGTTTGCTGTGTTTGTTGGTCTGTCTTGTCTTAAAGTAGACCTTTCAGATTTTCCATTAAGGCTGGTTTTGCATCTGTGAAGTTTCTGAGCTGTTGCTTATCTATGAATTTATGTATCCTTCCTTCAAACCTGAACATGAGTCAGGCTGGGTGCAGTATTCTAAGTGAGGCATCCATTTCATTCAGTTTTGTCACAATATCCCACCACTGTCTTCTGGTCCTGAGGATTTCTTGTGACATGTTTGTTGTAAGTCTTAAGGATGCTCCTTCAAATGTAATTTCCCTTTTTGATCTTGCTGCTTTCTGTATTCTATCTCTATCTGTGGTATTCATCTGTAGGGTGTGTCTTGGGGTGTTTTTCTTTGGGTCTGTTTTAGCTGGTACTCTTTGGGCATGCAGGGTTTGATGGCATGCAGTCTTTAGCTCTGGAAGTATCTCTGTGATGATGTCTTTGACTGTTAATTCTTCCTGGGGATCTCCTTCCTGGGCCTCTAGGACTCCAATGATTCTTATGTTGTTTCTGTTGAGTTTCCTTTTTAGTTTTTATTTTTAATTATGTTAACAATGATGGAAAGAAAAAGGACAAAGTATAGTTATAGTGGAATGACAGTCACCCAAAAACAGAGTTCTCAGAAAAAAATCCCCCCTGCTGACACCTTAATTTTGAACTTACAGTCAAAGAACATTAAGAAAATAAAACAAAACACATGTACAACTACTTTGTCCCTCATGACCCCAGATTGTAGTACATTATAACATTTCTTAGCAGTAGTACATTATAACATTTCTTAGCAGTATACAAAACAATCTAAAGCCATAACATTTATGTAACTTCTTAAACTTGAAGACATAGTAGTTTTTTTTACATTTCCATGCACATGCATATTATTTTAAGTTAACCTCAAAAGTTTAAGTGGGGTTTTTTTAAGGTTTAGAGTCAAAGGAGCACAGTAAAAATGGTGTTACAGTGGCAATTATCGTTTGCATAGGCCCACCAAAATATGGAGGACATGGAAAGGAAAAGCCTTGGCCTAAATACAAGGAGACCATACCCCTGAAGTTTCCTGGCATAAGACCAACTTTAGGCTCCAGGCAAACTAGTTTTTCCAATCCAGGTCATGGTCAGTAGTGCCAATACGGTTTTATTTTTCACATAGTCTCTGTTGTTGGCATCAGGTTTCTGTATTAAAGATCCTGGAATCTGCATATCCTACATTGAAGTCAAGATGGTGCAGAGTGTCCTCTAATTTCAACTCACAATTAAAGGGCAATGCAGAAAGCCCTGTCCAGCAAGCAGGTCGTTGTTGTAGTTAAGTCTTCTCAGTGTTAAGGGAAAACTCTTTTGAGTAGATTGATGTCAGAGCAGCAGTAGGGTCTTCCCTGGTAGAAGATTGCTTCCAGGTGATGTTATAGACAACTATGGATGTTTCATGGATGGCTTCCCTGGTTCAGGGGTGAATGGAGAATGCCCATTCTTCTGAGGCCTATGCCAGGTCATTATGTCAATGTTCAGGGTGTAATTTCCCTTTTTGATCTTGCTGCTTTCATTATTCTATCTCTATCTATGGGGTTTATCATTGTAACTAGGATGTGTCTTGGGGTGTTCTTCTTTGGGTCTCTTTTAGCTGGTACTCTTTAGGCATGCATGATTTAGTTGCATGCAGTCTTTAGCTCTGGAAGTATCTCTGTGATGATGTCTTTGACTGCTGATTCTTCCTGGGGATCTCCTTCCTGGGCCTCTGGGACTCCAATTATTCTTATGTTGTTTTTGTTGAATTTCTCTTTTTTTTCTTTTTTTTTTTTAATTTTTATTTTGATCATATTGGCTTACATATCTTTCACAGTAGTATTTTAGGTACATATTAACATTGAATCAGAGGAATACCCATTACCAAATTTGTCCTCTCCCCATCCCTGTTCCCTTCCTGCAACCCATATCCCTCGTTTTTGTTGAGTTTATCAAAGACTTCTATTTTCATCTGTTCACATTCCTTGACTACTTTTCCCATCGTCTGATAGTTTGTCTTAAGGTTCTTTTCCAATCTCTTCTGCTGTATAGAGTTGTTGTGAATTTTATCTTCCGATTCACTGATTCTGTCCTCAGCTGCTATTACCCTGCTGGAGAGGCCATCCACTGAGTTTTTCAGTTGAGCTACCATATTTTTTAAATCTGTTATTTCAGTTTGGAGTTTTCTGATTTCTGTCCTTGTGGTCTGTTTAGATAGATCTATGCTTTGCTTGAGTTATATGAACATCTTCCATATTTCTATTCTAAACCTCTTATCTAAAAGGTTAATCAGATGGTTGGAATTTTTTTGGGTCATCAGAGCTATCATCATCATTCTCTGTGCATGATGTTTGTCTGCAAGGTTTCTTCATTGTCAAGCTTGTAGTGTAATTTTTTTTCTGTGTGTTGTGGTGGGGTTCATTGGTTAGAAAGAGTGCGCAGCCACCAAGCAAAGTGGAATGTCCATGCTCTTCTGTGGTCACTAGGAAACATTTTTTTGGGGGGTGCCCTTCCTTGCCCTCTGAGGAGAGCTTCAGGAAATCAGAAAGGGACACAAGCAAAGCCAAGAGGTCCCTTCAGCTTCTCAGAGTCATCAAGGGCATAGCAGGGCATATCCTTCATAGACAAAGGAATCAGCTCTCTGCCTGGCAATCCCCACAGCCAGTCCTTACTCAATCTTTCTTGGCCTCTCAGCCTGTGAAACTCCAAGAGACAGTTTTTTTGGGGGGGGCCATCCTAGTCCTCTGAGGAGAGCTTCAGAAAATCAGAAAAGAGATGCAAGCAAAGCCAATAGGTCCCTTCAGCTTCTCAGAATCAGCAAGGGCATAGCAGGGCAGATCCGCCACAGATAAAGGAATCAGCTCTCTGCCTAACTACCCTCATAACCAGTCCTTACTTGGTCTTTCTTGGCCTCTCGGCTTGTGCAGCTCCAGGAGACAGGTTTTTTTTTTTTTTGAGGGGGGGTGCCTTCCTGGATCTCTGAGGAGAGCTTCAGGAAATCAGAAAAGAGCTTTACAGTAAAGTTTAAAAACTTTTTGTTTATGCTTTGAGACTTTAAGTAGTATTTAGTGATTATTTCATTATAAATCTTGGCCAAGATTGCAGCTAAAGTTTTGCTTTTGTAGAATAATATAAAAGGCACACAATTTTTTTTAAAAAAATATTTATTCTATTGAAGCCATGTGAAATTCGTACTTAAACTTTAGTGATACATTGAGTCAGGGCCATTTCTACTTCCAGTGTTGACCTCCCACCATCAATAAACCCAGAGTGCATTCTATACCACCACATTTTGCCCCCTGGCCTGCCAGTATAAAAGACACATTTAAGGTTTAGTTGTTAAAGTTTAGGTCTCTTGATTCTATTGTCATTGACTTTGTTTGGTTATTTAGTTCTGTCCCTATTTTCAATGCATCCCAGTCATCCCTATCATTAATGCATCCGAGACCATCCCTATCATCCCTATTATAAATGCATCTGAGACCATTTGGACCCTGGCCCCAGAATTTTTTTCCTTTCTTCTTATTTTTATAGGAAAATGTAGAAATATGTGGTAAAACAAAATTATACATGTCCCAAGAGTCTATGAAAATAGGTGGGTGCCCTTATTTAAAAGATAAGAAAAATAAAGTATAAAGAAAAGGAAAAAAAGGTGTGTCTAGTAGTTTTTGTTTTTATATAGGTTCAACAAAGGTTGGGAAAATAAAAAGGAAAAACCTTTGGCCTAAAAACAGAGACTCTACCCATGAAGCATCCTGACTTAAGACCAACTACAGGTTCTGGGCATACTGAGTTGTCTAATCTTAAAGTCTTTCTTTGTGGTATTAGTAAAAGTTCTTCTCTGTTGCAGGCAGGTTTCAGTAGTCAGATTTCACAGATTTTATGTCGAAGTCAGGGTGTCATGGAGCATTCTGGTTTCATCTCATGGTTAGATGGCAATTCAGGGAACTCTGCCCTGAAAGCAAGTTATTGCTTTTTCCAAGTCATCAGGATGTCATATGAACCCATTGTGGATTAAATTAGTGCTAGGAGAGCATTAGAGACTTCCATGATAGAAGTCTTATTCCTGGTGCTGGTTCAGAAAACTGTGCCAGTTCTAAAGATGAGATCCAAGGTTCTGGGGTGAAAAGCCTATGTCTAATCAACTAAAGCCTAAGTCAAGTCACTATGATAAATGTTCAGATTGAAAAGTCCCCCTGCAATATAAAATGTATGAGTTCCTATTCCTATTATATAAGAACTTCTTTATATAGTTTATGTAAAAAGGAACAATGCTACATGATATTACTGGTGCATATGGGGTTATGACATTCTAAACAATCCCTATAATCTGGTTCTAACATGAACTCAGAGCCCAAGAGAAACATATCTATTAGATATGGATTTTATCATTGTGACTAGGATGTGTCTTGGGGTGTTTTTCCTGGGGTCTCTTTTAACTGGTACTCTTCGGGCATGCAGGATTTGGTCACATGTATTCTTTCTCTGTGATAATGTTCTTGACTGTTGATTCTTTTTGGAGATTTTCTTCTAGTGTCCTTGGGACTCCAATGATTCTTAAGTTGTTTCTGTTGAGCTTATCAAAGACTTCTATTTTCATCTGTTCATATTCTTTGCGTAATTTTTCCATTGTCTGATTATTATCTTTAAGGCTTTTTTCCAATCTCTTCTGCTGTATAAAGTTGTTATGCAGGTCATCTTCCAGCACACTAATTCTATCCTCGGCTGCTGTTACCCTGTGGGAGAGCTTATCCATTTTGTTCGTCAATTCGTTTACTGAGTTTTTCAGACCTGTTATTTGATCTGTTATTTCAGTTTGAAGCTTTCTGATTTCTATCTTCATAATCTCTTGATTCTTATTAATGTTCTGTTCTATACTTTCTTTGAGTTCTGTGAACATCCTCCACATTTCTTCTCTAAACTCCATATCCGAAAGACTGAGTAGGTGGTTGGCCATTCTCAGGTCATCAGAATTGCCATCTTTATTCTCTATGCCTGATGTTGCTCTGTGTAGTTTCCCCATTGTCATGCTTGTATTGTGGGGTTTTCTACATGTTGTGGTGGTATTCATTGGCTAGGTGGAGTGCGCTGCCACTCTGCTTCACTTTGTGGTCACGCTCCTCTGCTTCCATCTCTTGTGACGGGAAGACTCCCCTCAGAAGAGACTCACCACAGAAGGATCGAGTCCTGAGGGGATGGATGCCAGGGACGATCAAAGTTCCAAGGCTGGAGCCAGCACGAGGAAGCCTCAAAATGGCTGCTGTGCTTAAGGGGCCCAGCACAGTCAGTTTTAGCCACAGTTTCCAAGCAGAAAAGACTCACTGCACAAGGAGCAAGCCCTGAGGGGATGGATGCCAGGGACATCAAAGTTCCAAGGCTGGAGCAGCATGGGGAGGCCTCAAAATGGCTGTCGTGCTTAAGGAGCCCAGCAAGTCAGTTTTAGCCTCAGTTTCCAAGCAGAAAAGACTCGCTGCACTAGGAGTGAGCTCTAAGGGGATAGATGCCAGGGATGATCAAAGTTCCAAGGCTGGAGCCAACACAGGGAAGCCTCAAAATGGCTACTGTGCTTAAGGGGCCCAGCACAGTCAGTTTTATTCAGTTTCCAAGCAGAAAAGTGTGATTGGCTTTTTTATACTAAACTGATAATTAGTCTGCCCAGTCTATGGGAATGCATGATATTGTTGAAATAACTCAATCTCCTGTCAATTTTGTCACAAGGGATCCAAATTAATGTTGATCTTAAGATAGTTTTAAGTGTGAACATCTCAATGGATCATGGTAATTTTAGTAAATGCTACCTAAATGACTTGATTTTCAATATCCAAAAGATGAAAAATCTATGGAACTAATTTAAATATTTTAAATAAATACAATAAAGGATAATTTGGTCCTGTTATGTTGAAGCATGTCTAGCAATTTGTTTGCAAATTCAAAGAGGGCAGTTTTAAATTTCCCTCCTATAGCCACAGCACTGCTTTAGGGGGAACATATAGAAAAAGCTCAGAAAGAGGCCAGAGCACAGAGTCAAGAATGGCCTTGTCCAGTGCTCAGAGCTGGGTCTATGTCCTAGCAGTGGCTAGGACAGCAGGACCAACTGTCATATGATAAATAAAAAGAAGATAAGGCTAGAGAAAGGAGCATAGATGTGTGTTTTATGCAAGAAAGATAATGGATGGAGTTCTAAATTTTAGAAAAGGAAGGGAATTCTGTGAAACTGTTACCAGAGGTTGCAAATTAGGATGAAGAGAAGTTACAGAATGGATGTAAAGGTATGTGCAGAAAGTTTGATTATGCGTACAAAGAAAAGAAATTGTGCTGTCTAACTGGATGATTATTATTAGTATGACTCTAAATTAGAAATGAGCTAATGCTTTTGTATAGAAAATTCTATGGAGAAGGAACTTAGAAGCTCAGTAGACTAATGTTACAGTGCTCTTAGAAAATTAGACCTTTAGAAATCACAGGAAATCAAGGTTTTCCGACTGTAATTCAAAATTATATACATAAGTGTTGCTTTGTGTGTTCTGTAAATTTGAGAAACATTTGATTTTTCTCTTTTCTTAGTACCTACAAAATATTTAATGCTTCATGATACTCTGTTGGTTTACATAAATTTGGATAATAAGTTTTTCCTCTCAGTAGTGAGGATTACTCCTCATGCAAACAGGAAACCTTAGAAGTCAGCTAGGGGACCATAGAACCCTCTTACAGAGAACTGAAGTTAAAAGGGGTTGATATTAAATTACAGGAGCAGGTCCAGTAAAATCGGTATTTCTACTAATACTCTGCTAACCTAAGGGAAACCAGAGAGGCAGATTGACCTAGGAATATTGGAAGCCATCTAGGAATTTCTAGATTTGCACTTATTGGCCACAGCCTGGATCCTGCTCTCAGCATTGAGAAAAATTTGCTGAGATCAAAGACTCTCCCAACACTAAAGAGAGGTGGGACAGACACCCTCTCATCTACAGAGGATGAGAAGCCCAGGAACACTTCTGACTCATCATGCTGTCCTGACCTACATATCTTTACAGTGGCCAAGCCTTGGTAACCCTGACATAACTGGTAAAATAACAATGCCTTTATTGAAAAACCCTGCTCTGTACTTGACTAATCCCCAGGAATTCTCTGTAAATAATGGGGTGCCCAAATGAATATTTCTTCAGTCATTCTGGATTTATGCAAAGAAAGAAGCCAAGTTCATTCAACCATCTGACATGGTTCAAGGTGAGGGTGGAGAGAAAATCTATTTTTCTATAGCCGAATAAATTAAATGTAGTCTAACAGGCTTACCTTAAACCCCACTCCACTGAGAAACCCCATATGAAATTGTACAATCAATTTAAAGGTCACAATTTTTTGCTTATATATTATATGTATTGCTTATATATATATATATATGCTTATTTTTGCTATAAAACCCATGTTGTGAACTGCATAAGATATCCCTGTTTGGTCATTTTGTAGCTTGTTGGTAGATGCAATAAAGCATTTGCTTTGCTTCAATTGTGTGAACTTCAACTCTGGACACTATCAGTTATTAAAATGTTTGAGCTTTACTTTCTCTTATTAAAATCGATTGGGCCCGGGGAGATAGCACAGCGGTGTTTGCCTTGCAAGCAGCCGATCCAGGACTATAGATGGTTGGTTCGAATACCAGTGTCCTATATGGTCTCCCGTGCCTGCCAGGAGCTATTTCTGAGCAGACAGCCAGGAGTAACCCCTGAGCACCGCCGGGTGTGGCCCAA